>NC_043976.1:30925381-30998805 GCF_902148855.1 Sphaeramia orbicularis
GAGACATCAGGTCCACACATGAATTGGACACCACAGAGTCCAGACCTGAGCCCCATTGAGAATCTTTGGAATATTCTTGAGAAGACTTTACATAGTTGCGTGACTCTTCCAGCATCAATACAAGATCTTCAACAAAAAATAATGTAATAGTAGTGGCTTTTCCACTGACCTACTAATTGCGTAAATATAACTTGCACATAAAAATTTACCTAATGGAAAAACGTCAATATCGCCAAAAGTCTAATTTTTTTGATTAAATTTTTGTGCTGGCAAGAGGTGGTTTTTCGGGTGTAGCGCAAATGGTATATCACGCAAAACTGCAATGGAAAGACCTTTTTTTCACAACTAGAGTCAGATGAATTTAAAAAAATGATGTTGATGGACGTTACAACAAGCGAAGAAGAAGAAGAAACATGTCGCAGTATGTGTGGACACACCAGGAAACCCAGTCATTTTTTAATTTAGCACGAGATAGAGGGGTAATATATAATAATAATGAATATATCTGTAAATCAACACCATATTTCCATTTGTCGCTATGTTTATGGAATGACTTCTTGTGTCAATCTCGTGATAATAAATAAACAAATCATCGCATTTATGATTTAATGGAAAAACCGACATTACGCACTTCTGTTTTTTCGACATTTATTAAATATCTGTAAAGTTTTGCGCGGATGTCCAATGGAAAAGCGACTATTGTGACTTATCGAAACAACACCACTGTAAGCTAAAGCTATTGAATATGATACAACTTTGTGATCATTATTGTCAAATAAATCAGGTAATCTCAGGACTAAATGAGTGTAAAATAGGATAATGAAAATACACTTATCCGTGTATATTGGCATCCTTCATTTAATTCTAACAAGACTACTCATTTTAAAGTTTTAGTGTCGGTTTGAAACTTCACCGATGGTTGCACAAAAAGAATCAATCACCATTGATGACCCAAGGGAGGAAACCAAGGACTGTGAAGGGGAAAATAATTAGCCTTTTTTTTTTTTTTTTTTTTTCCCCCCGCCCCCTCTTTTGCTCATGTCTATTAAAGTAATTCCTCTTCGGTTCGGCGTCTGCAGCGTCAAATCGGCTGTAACAATCAACTGTCCTCACACTCCAGAGCGCTAATCCCCCAGCATTTGTCAATACTGGTGCTCCCAAGTGCAAGAAGGGGCTGTCAGGGAGTGTGGCAACTAATTGGTTGTGATGTTCTTTTTTCCTGTCTAAATTGATTAGCTGGGCACATGCCAGTCAGTCCGGCATTACCGTTTCATACCTCCCATTTAATGCTACAATCTCATTTTTTTTTTGAGTGCTCAGTGAGAGGATATCAATTTTCTACCGCTGTATCTTTCCCATTTCAGTTGTGGCAGAGTTGTAAATGGACATGGTGGAGGTGCTCGTCTTTCCTGTCCAACCATTTCAGTTCTGGTAAATTCACTATTTAACCCTTTCATGCATGAATTATGAGAACCTTAACCCATAAAGACCCGGTGTTACTTTTGCGGCACTTACCAAACAAATTTTTCTCTATATTTCACCTTTCTTAAATGATTGATCACCATTTATAAGAATATAATCCTCTGTATTTTGCATTTTTTTCAGTGAAAATCATGTATTTTCCTATATTTAATTCACTAATCATAGAGATGTTCATACAAGCTCAGATTAAAGTTGAAGATTATGGTATAAAAAACAGATAAAACTGAAGAAAAAGTGACATTTTAAACAAAAATAAATTCAATAAAATATATCATTAACCCATAGAGACCCAAATTTGCTCATGAAATTTCAGATTAAAGTTCAGTGTTATGTAAAAAAAAAAAAAAAAAATCACTTTTTAAGCAAATATATCAACATATACATAACTGAGCATTAAAGCAAGTGTCTCCATGGGTTTTACTGGTGAATCAGTGTTGAAGAAGATGACTGTGTTTCCATGGTAACTACAGAGCCTCTGAACATCCAAATGGTTCATATCTGATGGCCATGAAAAGATAACAAACTGTATTTTACACCAATTATTTACATGTTTTGAAAGCTTTAGGGGTTCAGAAGTTATTAAACATTTTAGATCAGTAGGTGATTTAGGTTGCCAGTTGCTGTTTGGGTCTTTATGGGTTAATCAAGATTTTTTTTTTTTTTCCTGACTGTTTTTATTCCTCTTTAGGCATGAAAAAAAACCCAATGTGATTGATTTTTTTTTTTTCTTTTCTTTTTTTTTTTTTTTTTTAAATCAACCTGTTTTTCATGAAGTTACAAAAATGTTCACTCAGCTACACCATGAATTTTATTCTTGAAGCAAAGAAACATGTATTTAAAACCCAATATCATAACGTGATATGAAAACAGTGAAATGAAACCATGTTTAATGCAGCTAATCTGATGTTTTCTCACATTTTAACATATTCTAATACTAGTTATTACTCACTTTATGGAGATAATATGCAAAAAAAATAAATATTAACAATTGATTTCCACTCAAGAACCAATCAAGAACAGCAAAGTTATAATAATGGTATGAATTGCAGTTTATGAGATGATGCATGAGTGTCCACTGTGTTGGTTGATGTGGAACTAAAACAACAAAACCCATGAATATACAAGAGAACAGCTGAAGAGTAACTGTCCACTGTAGTGACCACTATGCATGAAAGGGTTAAAAAGGTTCCGAAACTACCCTGGCAGAGGCGGTGGCTCGGTTTAACTTGATAAAACGAGTGTTAGAGGAACTAATGTAAGAAAATTGAGTGGAATCGCACACGTGGGTCAACTGGTGGAACCATTTCTAAACAAATAGATGTCCGTTCGGAGGGGTGACCTGGTGTTTGCACTTACTTTTCCACTTATTTTGCCTCGTGATGATGTTAAATAGACAGATCTGAAAGCAGGCATCTCTGTAAACTCATATGTCTGTGAAATGCTTTCCTATTAACCCTTTCATGCACAGTGGTCACTACAGTGGACGGTTCTTCTCCAGTTGTTCTCTTGTATATTTATGGGTTTTGTTGGTTTAGTTCCATATCAGCCAACACCGTGGACACTAATGCACCATCCCATAATACACTGACATTCAGACCATTACTGTCACTTTGCTGTTCTTGATAAACCTGATCTGCAGTTACGTGTTAAATCAATTGCTATTTGGTATTAGATGGTAATTAACAGTTTTCTTAATCAAGAAGGTTTTTTTTTTTTTTGCATATTGTCTGCATGAAGTTACTAATAACTAGTATTAGAGTATGTTAAAATGTGAGAAAACATCAGATTAGCTGCATGAAAAATGTTTTTATTTCATAGTTTTCACACAGTTTATCACTTCCTGATGATGGGTTTTAAATACATGTTTTTTGTTTTTTGTTTTTTTTGCGTCAAAAATTAAACACATGTCCAGCTGAGTGGACATTTTTGTAACTCCATGAAAAATAGGTTGATAAAAAACATTTTAATTGTGTTGTTTTTTTTGTTTTTTTTTTCATGCCTAAACAGGAATAAAAACACTTAGGAAAAAAAACTCAACTAAGGTTCTCATAATTCATGCATGAAAGGGTTAATAGAAAATGGTGACGAAAGTATCGTAATATATAGAATAATTGACTTTTTATTACTTGATATTTCTGTTCTCAAAAGACCCATAAAGACCCAGTGCTACTTCTGTGGCAGTTGTCCCAAATGAATTTTTCTCTATTTTTACCTTTCTTAACTGAATTATCACCATTTTTTTTATATTACCCTCTGTATTTTGCATTTTTTTTTTGGTGTAAATCATGTATTTTCCTATATTTAACTCACAGATCATGTAGATCACAGGTGTCAAACATGCGGCCCGGGGGCCAAATCCGGCCCGCCAAAGGCTTCATTCTGGCCCTTGGGATGAATTTGTGAAATGCAAAAATTACACTAAGATATTAACAATCCTTTTAGTTCAGGTTCCACTTTCAGGTCAATTCAATCTCAAGTGGGCAGGACCATTAAAATACTATTATAATAACATAAAAATAATGACAACTCCAAATGTTTCTCTTTGTAAATGTAAATATTTTCATGTATTTACACTTTTTTTTTTTTTTTTTTAATTTTAACAATATTCTGCCTGTTATTAAAAGTTTTGTGTATTTGTAGATCCACTGTGATCTGTAAGGTATAATGTGCAAGTGTAAACGATAAATTGAAGCATAATATTGTTAAAATTACACTTATTTTTTCAGTTTGTTCATGTTATTCACATCTTTTGAAAGGATAGTTTGTAGATGTAAACCTTTTCATAATGTAAATTTACTTGTTTCATTAGAGAAAAGTTTGAAGTTGATGTTATTTATATATTATTATGTTATTAATTTACTGGTTCGGCCCACTTCCGATCAAATTTAGCTGAACGTGGCCCCTGAACTAACATGAGTTTGACACCCCTGATGTAGATGTTCATGAAAACTCAGAGTAAAATTAAAGTTAATTCTATCAAAGCTGAAAAAAATGAAGAAAAATGTACTCTTTTTAGCAAAGATATTGCAAATTGCAAAGATATTGCAAATTGAATGCAAAACTAAGTGTCTCCATCCCCTCCATCCCCTGGGTTTTACTGGTGAATCAATGTTGTAGAAGATGACAGCATTTCCACAGTAACTACAGAGCCTCTGAACGTCCAAATGGGTCATATCTGATAACCATGAAAAGACGACAAACTGTATTTTACACCAATTATTTACATGTATTGATAGAATTAGTGGATCAACAGGTATTAAATAGTTTATATCTGTAGATGGTTTGTGTCACCGGTGGCTGTTTGGGTTTCCATGGGTTAACATATTTATTGGTCACTGTGCTAAAATCAATACATGACATATATGTAGATGAGGATCTGAAACCTATTTCAGTTAGCTGTCTGTAACATGGCAATGTGGAATTTGCTGCCAGTTTAATGGAGCTTTAACTAAATTATCAGCAGAGTGAACAGACTTTCAAAGTTAAGAGGTTCAGCAAACATGCGTATTGAGTCAAGTGTTAATTATTTAAAGAGTTGAATCATCCTTAACCTTAATAGTTGCAAATCTACAGTTCTCAAACACTTAACTTGAAGTAGATTATGAACAACTGCAAGTACAGTGTACCGCTCATTACTGCAGGAGTGAATATTGAGTTCATTCTCGGTCAATATTTGAGGTAGGAACTTTGAGAATGTAAAAGAAAAAAATGAAGCAATAGAGTTTGTGGGTTTGAATCCTCACTGGCCTCATGATTGTAGTCGCATTTTTCCATCTCAGTGTCTATGTGCACTGTAAAAAAAAAAAAACACATAATTTTCCAGCAGCAGGGGTGCCGAAAAAATTCTGTAAAATAATGGAAAATAACCATCTCATAAAAATACAGTAATTTTCCATAATTAAAAACAGTTTTTTGCCCTAACTTTACATGAGATTTTGCTTTTTTTTTTTTATTAAACTTTTAAAGTTTAATAAAGAATATTTGCATGTATTAAAACAATCAAATTACGGGTTGGAATCTTATGGGTTTGAATCTTCACTGGTTTCATGATTTGAGTTGCATTTTTACATCTCAGCATCTATGTGCACTGTAAAAAAAAAAAAAGTAAAAAAAAAAAAAAAAATTTTACGGCAGCAGGGGTGCCAAAAAAATACTGTAAAATAACAGAAAATAATCATCTCATAAAAATACGGTAATTTTCCATGATTAAAATACACTTTTTTGCCCTAACTTTACTTGAGATTTTGCATATTTTTTGTTTACTTTTTAAAGTTTAATAAAGAATATTTATATGTATTAACCCTTTCATGCATGAATTTTGAAAACCTTAGTCAAGATTTTTTTCCTGAGTGTTTTTATTCCTCTTTAGGCATGAAAAAAAACCAAAACAATGTGATTGAAATTTTTTTAATGAACCTATTTTATATGGAGTTACAAAAATGTCACTCAGCTGGACACCATGTGTTTAATTTATGAAACAAAAAAAAACATGTATTTACTGATATACTGTGTGAAAACTATGAAATAAAAACATTTTTAATGCTGCTTATCTTATTTTTTTCTCATATATTAATATACTCTAATACTAGTTATTACTCATTTCATGCTGATAATATGCAAAAACCCCCAAAACTTTTTGCTTAAAAAATAAACTTTTAATTACAGTCTAATAACAATCAGCACTTGATTTATACTCAAACATGTTACTGGAGATCAGGTTTATCAGTAACAGCAAAGTTACAGTAATGGTATGAATTACAGTGTATGAGATGATGCATAAGTGTCCACTGTGTTGGCTGATATGGAACTAAAACAACTAAAATCCATGAAAATACCAGAGAACAGCTGTAGAAGAACTGTCCACTGTAATGACCACTATGCATGAAAGGGTTTTATATATATATATATATATATATATATATATATATATATATATATATATATATATATATATATATATATGTATATATATATATGTATAATTTTCAATGAGACTAAGTTGTACAATCCACTGATAAAAACTGTATTTTGACAGTTTATCAGTGTTTATACATGTTATACATTCACACAAATACATTTTTTTTGTGAAACCTCCCATAATTACACAAAAATTTGTCAATTAACAAACAATTCTTCTTAAACTTACAGAACAAATACTTCTTTTACAGTTAATTGTCAGTAATTTTATCTGGTTTTAATTTTTTTTTTTACAGTATTAAACTTTAAATTAACAGTTTAATCACATAAATAGAAAATAAATATTTGTTAAATTATGATACATTTGCAAGTGTATTTTAACTGTATTTTTCTGTGAAAAAAGAAAATATTTCTTTTAAAAAAATTTAAATTTTACAGTTATTCACAGTTACAGTTTTTTCCGTGTTATTTTACATTTGACGTGTAAAATCACAGTCTATTTTTGTCATTTCATTGATATTTACCGGTATCTCAAAAATACTGGAAAAATCTGTTAAATAAACAGTGAAAATTCTGTTAAACTACAGATTTTTGTTTTTACAGTGTATACTACAGATGAGAGATATGAACAACGAATAGGATATATACAGGTAGAAGTAAGTGAAAATTCTGTTAAATTACAGATTTTTTTATAGTGTGAGCCACCTGGATGTGGAGTCACTACAGAAATATTACAGAAATCTATCTGGAGACAGTGCTTAAAAGCAGAGCTGTAGTAGAGTAGAGAAAGGGCACGGAAAAATTACATTCCATTATTTGGGCTTTGGTTTTGTCCTAGATTGCTGATGTAATGCCAGCCATTTCAGTAAAGTGGCTTTGTGATGGGAGTTTATATTTTGGCACAACAGGTGATGAAACCCGGGGTTTTCTATGACTGAATGAGGCCGTAAATCCTTGGCCACAGGGTAATTCTCTTAACCTTTTCAGAATTGGCCTGAAAAGTTAAAAGCACCACTTCCATTCTATTTTTGCTTAGTTTAGCTTTGTATTTTTATGATCGCCGACATTAGCTCAGGGTGAAAATGGCTAATGTGGCTCCTCAGCTTCGTTGTATTCCCAAAGTATCTAATTTTTGTGAAGCAGATTTTACAAACAGCGTGTTTCTTCACCAGCTGATGCTTCCTAGCAAGTTCATTCAATCCATAACGTGCACAGATGTTGCCTTTCAAGATGCTAGGTGTGTGTTTATAACCGTTCGGGGGTCTCCAGCTCCCTTCACCATAACTCAATGCAAACGTAACATCAGTGTTCAACCCAAAATTCTCTCCATGAGGGCAATTTAGCAGCTCTATTGTCCACTTCAGGATGAAAAATCCATAATGTCAGTAGAATAGTATACTTTTTATGTCGGCTGCTATCTTGTTAACTTGTTTCCTAAGACCATGGAGAAGTCCACATCGCAAAACATCATAGAATCGAGAAGTGTAACCCTTTATAGGACACTCATAGAGAGGGGTGTGAGAAAATATGGGTTCCACGATATATTACAATATTTCACTTCACGATACTGAATTGATACTAAAAAGTATTGTATCAATATTTTTAGGTATTTATTCAAACATGGTGGGGGTTCGTTTTTGTTTTTTGTCTTTTTTTGTTCATCAAGCTCTTTTTTTTCTATATTCACAGGGGTATTTTCCTCTGTTGTTTGTATAATACAAAAGTAGTATCGGGATATTGCAGGTTATGCATATATATACAGGGTGGGGAAGCAAAATTTACAATGAACATTTCAATGAACATTTAGTTGTTTTTTCTCAGCAGGCACTACGTCAATTGTTTTGAAACCAAACATATATTGATGTCATAATCATACCTAACACTATTATCCATACCTTTTCACAAACTTTTGCCCATATGAGTAATCAGGAAAGAAAACGTCAAAGAGTGTGTGATTTGCTGAATGCACTCGTCACACCAAAGGAGATTTCAAAAATAGTTGGAGTGTCCATAAAGACTGTTTATAATGGAAAGAAGAGAATGACTATGAGCAAAACTATTATGAGAAAGTCTGGAAGATACTATTAAAGAAGAATGGGAGAAGTTTGTCACCCGAATATTTGAGGAACACTTGCGCAAGTTTCAGGAAGCGTGTGAAGGCAGTTATTGAGAAAGAAGGAGGACACATAGAATAAAAACATTTTCTATGATGTAAATTTTCTTGTGGCAAATAAATTCTCATGACTTTCAATAAACTAATTGGTCATTCACTGTCTTTCAATCCCTGCCTCAAAATATTGTAAATTTTGCTTCCCCACCCTGTATGTGTCCTCCTTCTTTCTCAATAACTGCCTTCACACGATTCCTGAAACTTGCGCAAGTGTTCCTCAGATATTGGGGTGACAACTTCTCCCATTCTTCTTTAATAGTATCTTCCAGACTTTCTTGTAATAGTTTTGCTCATAGTCATTCTCTTCTTTCCATTATAAACAGTCTTTATGGACACTCCAACTATTTTTGAAATCTCCTTTGGTGTGACGAGTGCATTCAGCAAATCACACACTCTTTGACGTTTGCTTTCCTGATTACTCATATGGGCAAAAGTTTCTGAAAAGGTATGGATAATAGTGTTAGGTATGATTATGACATCAATATATGTTTGGTTTCAAAACAATTGACGTAGTGCCTGCTGAGAAAAAACAACTAAATGTTCATTGTAAATTTTGCTTCCCCACCCTGTATATTTTTTAATTGATAACACTGTTTTGTTAAATAATGGTTATTTTTAATCAGCCTAAAAACACTTTTTATTGTCTGAAAGATGCAGATAATGTTATGTTAGATGATTCAGGGAGCAGGATCTGAAGCTGTTTTACTGGCTGTAAAACATAATTTTAGCTTTTCATTTATTTGTGTGTATGTTTTTTGTACAAGGAAACAAAGATGTGCAAACTTTATTTATTTATTTATTTGCGCAAATAAAACAGCAAAAGAAAAAAACGACAGCATTCAAACAAGTAACAAAATTGTGCAGGAGAGGTTAGAAGCCAAGAAAGGCTTATATGAATACCTCCCCAAAATGAACATTACGGAAGAAAAAAAAAAAAAAAAAGAATTAAAAATACTATCTATCTATTTTTTTTTTTTTTTTTTATTGATTGATTGATTGATTGATTGATTCATTCATTCATTCAAATCCTGCACTTTGAGTTTTTACAGAGAAAAGTTTTGGGACAAAAACAAATTTTGTTTAGTATTGGTGCATATTTCAGATGTAAATTCACGTTTCAATTCAAATTTTCCAGGAAATAATCTTCAAAAAAGAAACAAAAACAAAAAAAAAATCGCCTTCTTAACAGTATCATGATATATCGTATCGTGATACTAGTATTGTCATTTGTATCATATCGCCAGATTCTTGCCAATACACAGCCCTACTCATAGAATATACTCTTAAACTTAAAATTTAACCTCAGTGCTATTGGAGGACAAAACAAGACTTTTCAAGTTGTTTTATTGTCATGTAGAAAATCAAGGTCAATGAAGTTACCATATTTGGTTCCTTGCCCTTAAGTGGCAAAATTTTTTTAAAAATATATATATAAATCCAAGACATATATATGTATAAAATACAAGAAAAACACATGTAATATCAAAGGAACATGCATTTAAGAATACCAGAACAGCATTTTTAGAACATTAGACCAACAAAAGTGCTGATCCAGACACCTGTCAACATCCACATTATCAATTTAAGATAAGATAAGATAAGATAAGATAAGATAAGACTTTACTGATCCCACCATGGGGAAATTTAACAGTTTACAGCAGCAATATGCAACACACCAGTGCAAGAGAAAGGCAGGTAGAAATAAACGTTGTTAAAAGTATAAAAATTTCAGTATAAAGTTTTTGAACATCATTCCTTCTATTAGTACCCTTACTTCATGGTACCTAACAAAGCAGGTCCACTCACTGTTCATGCAGAGGTGGACCTTACAGATCCTGCAGACCACATTGGACCTGAGATTGTTGACTCACTGTCCTCACTCTAACTGTTGCTGTCAGTGTCTTGCAACATTTGCAGAAATTACCAAAAATAGTCACTTGCCCGAAAAAGGGTTAAAATAAATAATAGTATTAGATTTTTATGCAATCAGATCCTTCATTAACCGAAATCTGTGTTATAGAAAAAGGACTTGTATTGTTTCATTTAAGGGTATGTACAATTCACCGTAAAGATGAAATTCAACTGTTGAAAGTTGACGTTTTACTTAAGATGATAATTTGTAACTAGCTCAGCTTCCAGCGTCCAAATAATTCCCAGTGCAATTTTCAGTGTGAGTTTGACAGATTCAGTGTGTCCATGCATACTATGGAGTACACAGTTCATTATAGCTGGCATTTCACCGTGCTCCTCCAGGTTTACAAGGAAAATAAGTCATATCTTGTGTGAGGCAGTGGAGTTTCGCTTGTTTAATTAAGTTTAATTCCCCAAGGGAGAACAGCAAAAGCATGTGTCCAGAAAAAAAAAAAAAAAAAAAATTACATGCCTGAGGATATATCATAAAATGTCACTCAGCAATCATGATATATTTGTAAAAAAAAAAAAAAAAAAAAAAAAAATCCTAATACATTGCATGATCTTGTAGTAGAATTGTGGTGCCCTCATCATGCAATTATAATGGGTTAATGAAGCCTGTAATGCTATTTGAGCAACACTTCAAGTGTTAAATTGAAGCACAGTGGCTTTCACACAGAATTTTTAAATAACAGCCTAAATAATGAACCATCCCTACATGTTTCCAAGTCATTTCTCTTTGTTTTTGCCCCCTTCTGTAATAAAAAAAAGTCTGAAGACGAATGCTTCTGCTATTAACTTTTTGTCCCTACAGGGTGAATAACTGCAAATTTTCAAGATTTTTTTTCCCCTGCATTGTGTCAGTAGCTGCTAATGGGTGGCCAGTTAATTTTGTTACGCATGTGTCAAGCATTTTAAGTAGGAATGCTTTGTAATAGTGAATTTTTAAGGCTATAATAGTTTCCAACAGGTAAAAAAGAGCTGATTATTTGGCCAGTATCGACAAATCTCTGATGAAAAATCAACACTGCTGGAAATGACCTTTTTTTTTTTTTTTCTTTTTTTTTTACCATTTTTGAAACTGTTTAACTGTCACACAGAACATCTAAATCAGGGGTCTCAAACATGCAGCCCAGAAGCCAAATGCAGCCCGCCAAAGGTTCCAATCTGGCCCTGAGGATGAATTTGCAAAGTGTAAAAATTCCACAGTCAAGGCTGTCGAACTCATTTTAGTTCCGGTTCCACAGACAGATCAATATGATCTTCAGTAAAATAACAACATAATAACCTACAAAAAAATAATGTCTCCATATTTTCTTCTCGGTTTGATGTGAAAAAAAAAAAACAAAACAATATTACATTATGCCTATAAATAATGACAACTAAAAAATTTTGTCTTTGTTTTAGTGCAAAAATAAATAATATTCAATTATGAAAATATTTACATTTACATACTATCCTTTAACAATAAAATGTGAATACCTTGAACAAATATGCACAATGTGAAATATCGAAAGAAAATTAAGCACAATTTTTACAATATTCTGCCTGGTACTCTGAGTGTAGTGTCTTTGTAGATCCGATCCATAATGCACATGTAGAAATGGTAAGTTGAGTCATAATATTGTTAAACTTGCACTGATTTTTCTAAAGAAATTTATTTTTTTTCAGGTTATTCGTCATTTTAGTTTGGATAGTTTGTAAAAGTAAACATTTTCATAATTTAATGTTTTTGTCTTTTTTTTTTTTGCACTAAAACAAAGACAAAAAAAATGGAGTTGCCATTATTTGTAGGTTATTATGCTATTATTTTACTGGTCCGGCCCACTTGAGATCAAATCAGGCTGAATGTGGCCCCTGAAAGAAAATGAGTTTGAGACCCCTAATCTAAATCAAAGCAGGGTTGTTCACAAAGCTTTATAAAGTAAACAGATTCATCCTTTATCCCGGACGAGCCCCCACTTATATGAGTACTCTGATAAATTGTTTAGGTGCACGTGGCAAGTAACATAAAGACTTTCTCAAAGCATATTCCTAATATACTACATTGAACTGCTGGAAAACTGTAAAGTGATGAAGTTGTATGTTACTTAAACAAAAATGAGAAAAAAAATTGCAAGTGACAGTTGGGAAAACATGATAAAATTCAGCTCAAAAAGATGCCAGGGTCTCCAGGGCCAAAATATAAGAATAAATGCATCTGAGTCAATGAACATGGACCTCAAATAGTGGATATACATCAAGCTAACTGTGCTAATTCTGATGATTCTGGCTAAAATTTCTATTTTTAATCCATAAACCTCGAAGGGGGGGGGGGCACGACGTACTTGATTATGGAGGACAGGTGGTGGTGGGTGGGTGGGTGGATGGGGTCACAGAAATTTGCCATTGCCATAACATGTTGCTTGATATTGATACTTATACAGACTAACGCTCCCCCATTTCAGTCTCAGTGCCCCCCCCCCCCCCCCCCCCCCCTCAGCTTTCTCCTTCCAAACGCCCCCCCGACAGTGTCCCCAATGCCCCCTGGTGGGACAATACAGCCTCCGTTGAGAAACATTGTTCTACAACATTGATTCACCAGTAAAACCCATGGAGTTGGATCAGTGACAGTGGATGGAGACACTTGGTTTATGTTCAGTTAATGATAGATTTGTCGAAAGTGTCACCTTTTCTTCAGTTTTCTCTGTTTCTGATAAAATAACTCTCAACTTTATTCTGAGCTTTGATGAACATCTACATGATGATTCAATTAAATATAGGAAATTACCTGATTTTCACAAAGGCAACACAAAATGCAGAGGATAATCCTATATTATAAAAGGGAAGTTGACTCTGTGTGTCTCGAGCATCACATAAAATCTGGAAAGAGTTGACTGCTGCAGTTTGGCATACTTTTGTATTTTTGGTCAAGCAACAGACTAGTGAAAATGGCAAGTTGATAGGGCCAATATTTAGGGAGATATTAGTAATTTTGGAATACAATGTCGTCCCAGTGGCCAATCACGTTGCTATGCCCAGAATCATACAATCATCACTGAAGTGGGTTACCTAGCAACAGATAAACAACAGGGCGACATTGGCATGGTGTCAAATTTCATGTGCAGAAACAGACATGCCAACTGAGAGGTTATTCAACTGAAAATGCCAGTGGAATTTACCAAGAAAGTAAAGAAATGAACTGTATCAGAGGATCTAGAACCCGTGGTTCCATATGGGTCAGCGCGCTAGTATTTTAATAAATGGTGATCAATCACTTAAGAAAAACTGAATAGAGAGAAAAATTAATTAGGGAACTTCGACAAAGTAGCACTGGGTCTTTATGGGCTAAGCTATTATTTTCCTTCAAAATTAATGAAGTCTATTAGGAAGGTGTATGTTATACTTCATCCCTGGGGTAAACATGACAAATTCAAGGGGCCCAACATTTCTGGGGGGCCCATAGAACAGTGGAAGGGGTCCAGTGGATACAGGTTAGAAGTTGTGAAAATTTCGTATGAGGTCTGCTATATAATAGAGGCACAGAAGCCAGGAGTTGGACGTTGAAAGCGTCACACCAGTGTTAGTTGTGTTAGTTATGGACTGCACCCCCACGTACACTACCGGTCAAAAGTTTTAGATTAACCCAATTTTTCCAGTTTTGTACTGAAATTCAAGCAGTTCAAGTCCAATGAACAGCTTCAGATGGTACAAAGGTAAGCGGTGAACTGCCAGAGGTAAAAAAAAAAAAAAAAAAAAGGCAAGGTTAAACAAAACTGAAAATAATGTACATTTCAGAATTATACAAAAAGGCGAACAAGAAATGGGTTAACAACTTAAAGCAGTTCTGCAGCAATGGAGGTTGATCAAGCCTCGAAAGTTGGTGCTACCAATTCCTGCAGGTGTCCCAATGTTTGTGAATTCCTTCCAACCCCCTCTGTCTGCATAAAAGTAGTGACGGAACACACTTTGGTACCATACCGTTGGGAGCATTATTTGAACAGTATCGTGCTGCAGAAAGTAGTTTGTTACTATAAAAATGGAAAAAAGGAAAAGGCAATTAACCATAGAAGAGAGACAGACCATCATAACACTTAGAAATGTAGGTCTGTCCTACAGAGAAATGTCCAAGAGAGTCCAGGTGTCAGTAAGTCCAGTTTCCTGCACCATCCAAAGGCACTCAGAAACTGGACTGGGAAATGCTGACAGGAAGAGGTCTGGCAGAGCCAAAGCCACAACAGAGTCAGAAGACAAGTTTATGACAGTCAACAGCTGGAGTGATAGGAGACTCACAGGACAACAGCTTCAAGCGCAGCTCAATAGTGGTCATAGTAAGCAAGTCCCAGTTTCAACTGTGAAGAGAAGACTTCCAGTTGCAGGTTTGATGGGTCGAGTTGCAGCAAGTAAGCCATTGCTGAGACCTCAGAATAAGAAAAAGAGGCTTGGTTGGGTCATGAAACACCGGCAGTGGACTACTGAAGACTGGAAGAAGGTGTTATGGACTGATCAAACCTGCAACTGGAAGTCTTCTGTTCACAGTTGAAACTGAGACTTGAGACTGCTGCCCCTACCCCACGTACATACCCCCCCCATGCTCCGACAAATCAATAAAATACAGAATTTTATAAACATCATCATTTGGCAACAACATTTAGCTTACATGGGGCCCACAATTGCTAGCAGCGCCCCAGCTTCATCCTCTATTGAAGCCAAGTTCTGTTGATCAGTGTCGATGAATGGTCCAAACCATATAAATCAGTCTATTTTAAATTAAAAAAAAAAAAAAAAACTTTTATGCATAAACAAACACGTGAAGAACATTTCTGTAATCCTTCAACTACACTTGCGATTTTTCTTTTACACAATGTGTTTTCTTTTATCTTTAGGAACATCGGTGTTACAAGTCACGGCGACCGACGCTGACGATCCCACCTACGGAAACAGTGCCAGAATAGTCTACAGTATTCTACAAGGACAGCCATATTTCTCCGTTGACCCCAAAACAGGTGTGGTATAACAACACAAAACACTCAGACAAAAGTAACACCCACGTTCTTGTGTGTAAGTGGGGTAATAACTGTAAATGGGAGTAATAACTTGATTTTAATCTCCATTGTTGATCCCTTAAAGTGATGTGTATATCACGCTGTGAAATCTGTGCACCACACGCTTTTGGCAGCGAGCATCCTGTTCTGTTATTGCAGCACGTCAGACATCATAAAAGCTAAAGCAGCCTCAGCAGAGTTATGGGCTTGCCCGTATGACTGCCATATTGTTGAGCACGCAATCCACTCTTTGTGGGCCATAACTAATTCCTCAGGGGTCAGAGGAGACATTTGCAGAGATGCCTTCAGAAAGCTATTGTTTCCTACCTTTTAAAGGAATGGAAAAGCCGCAACAGACAGTTCTTGATGTTTTTAAAATCCATCTATTGTCTGAGAGGCTTCTCCGAGAATCTATTAAATGTTAATAAACCTTTCCAAAGTGCAGACAGAACTTTTATCTGATGTGAACAATGTGTTATTGTGAGTTCGTTCATGTCTATATAGATCTGATTTTATCGTCTGGCACAAAGGGAAGCGTACGTCTACATGCTTCTGATGTTCTGCATGTTCTTTTTTCTTTTTTTTTTTTTCCTGCTGCTGCTGTTAACATGAACAGCAATCCACTTGTATGAATTCAATCACCGCTGTCTAAAACAAGTATTTGCCCCCTTTGAGATTATACCGCCCATGTAAAACATGAATTCTCTGCCGAATGAGCAATACAAATGAATCCCGGAATATTTTGATTTTTACCTTGAGGGTAAAGGCTGTGGGGATTGATGGAGCAATTTAACAGCGGCGTGGCGAGGCAGAAGCGATACTGCACTTTTACTGAAGAATTTTCAGGTTGTTCATATTTGTTCATGTTATGTTCAAGTACAATTCGTAGACGTAAACATTTTAATTACGGAATTTTAAGTGTATTTTTGCTAGTATTGTAGGATATTTAAGCATATTTAAGTGTATTTTTGTGTGTATTGTTGGATTTTTGAGGATAATTAAGTGTATTTTTGCGTGTATTGTAGGATATTTAAGCATATTTAAGTGTATTTTTGCGTGTATTGTAGGATTTTGAGCATAATTAAGTGTATTTTGCGTGTATTGTAGGATATTTAAGCATGTTTAAGTGTATTTTTGCGTGTATTGTAGGATTTTTGAGCATAATTAAGTGTATTTTTGCGTGTATTGTAGGATATTTAAGCATGTTTAAGGTGTATTTTTGCGTGTATTGTAGGATTTTTGAGCATAATTAAGTGTATTTTTGTGTGTATGTAGGATATATGCATATTAAGTGTATTTTGTGCGTGTATTGTAGGATTTTTGAGCATAATTAAGTGTATTTTTGTGTGTGTTGTAGGATATTTAAGCATGTTTAAGTGTATTTTTGCGTGTATTGTAGGATTTTTGAGCATAATTAAGTGTATTTTTGTGTGTATTGTAGGATATTTAAGCATATTTAAGTGTATTTTTGCGTGTATTGTAGGATTTTTGAGCATAATTAAGTGTATTTTTGCGTGTATTGTAGGATACTGAAGCATATTTAAGTGTATTTTTGCGTGTATTGTAGGATTTTTGAGCATAATTAAGTGTATTTTTGCGTGTATTGTAGGATATTGAACCATATTTAAGTGTATTTTTGCGTGTATAGTAGGATTTTTGAGCATAATTAAGTGTATTTTTGCGTGTATTGTAGGATATTTAAGCATGTTTAAGTGTATTTTTGCGTGTATTGTAGGATTTTTGAGTATAATTAAGTGTATTTTTGCGTGTATTGTAGGATATTTAAGCATATTTAAGTGTATTTTTGCGTGTATTGTAGGATTTTTGCGCATAATTAAGTGTATTTTTATGTGTATTGTACGATATTTAAGCATATTTAAGTGTATTTTTGCGTTAATTGTAGGATTTTTGAGCATAAATAAGTGTATTTTTGCGTGTATTGTAGGATATTGAAGCATATTTAAGTGTATTTTTGCGTGTATTGTAGGATTTTTTGAGCATAATTAAGTGTATTTTTGTGTGTATTGTAGGATATTTATGCATATTTAAGTATTTTTTGCGTGTATTGTAGGATTTTTGAGCATAATTAAGTGTATTTTTGCGTGTATTGTAGGATATTTAAGCGTATTTAAGTGTATTTTGCGTTTATTGTAGGATTTTTGAGCATAATAAGTGTATTTTTGCGTGTATTGTAGGATATTGAAGCATATTTAAGTGTATTTTGCGTTTATTGTAGGATTTTTGAGCATAATTAAGTGTATTTTTGCGTGTATTGTAGGATATTTAAGCATATTTAAGTGTATTTTTGCGTTTATTGTAGGATTTTTGAGCATAAATAAGTGTATTTTTGCGTGTATTGTAGGATATTGAAGCATATTTAAGTGTATTTTGCGTGTATTGTAGGATTTTTGAGCATAATTACATGTATTTTTTATTTTACGGAATTTACTTTTTTCACTCAAAACTTCTTATCCTATTGTTTATATTACTTTACTGGTCCGGCCCACTTTAGATCATATTAGACTGGATGTGGCCCCTGAACTAACATGAGTTTGACACCCCTGATCTAACATTTAATCAGTTTAAACCAGGAATAAAAGTTGTCATTGTAACGCTTTGAGACTATACCGCCCATGTAAAACATGAATTCTCTGCCGAATGACCAATACAAATGAATCTCAGAATATTTTGATTTTTACCTTGAGGGAAAAGGCTGTGGGGATTGATGGAGCAATTTAACAGCGGCGTGGCGAGGCAGAAGCAATGAATGAAAACCGGGTTTCCTCGTGATACGCTAAAAAAATTTGGTTCGACTACAGTCAATTGTCTGTTTTTAATCACATATTGAGTGTAAAACCAGATGAAGAAACCATTTTTTTTCTGGCTTTCCTCATATGCAGTGTGTTTTTGGACACATCAGATGGCTTGTTTGCTTGAGCTGACTCTGCATCTTGTCTGCATTGTAATTCAGCATGGGGTGTGCAGAGGAGTAGGGACGTGATGGAAGGCCTAGCCAGCTGCACCCTCTGCACAGCGCTATTCCACCCACATGTATTAATTTATACAAGTCGGCTGTTGTTTCACCGCTGGCAAACCACCCTCTTCCCTCAAATTAGGACAGGAGCTCCAGTGATCAGAATATGCACATGGAGGGAGGTGCACTTGCATGGGATTTATAATTTTCTAAGTTTTAAACCCTTTATAGGACATAGAAATACTCTCAAATTCCAAATGTTATTGGAGGACATAACAAGATTTATTACTTTTGTGAAATTTGTCAACATTTTTGACTGTTACATAGAAAATCAAGGTCAATGAAGTTACCATATTTGGTTTCTTAGCCATAAAAAGTCCAAGAAGTAGATCTAAAACATACTGACATAACATAACATTCATATCCAACCCAAAATTTGCTGCATGACGGCAATTAAGCAATTTAATTGTCCACTTCCGGACAAAAAAAAATCAATAATATCAGTAGTATAGTCTACTTTTTATGTGGGCTATTATCTTGTTAACTCATTTCTGACAGCGATGGAGAAGTCCAAATCACAATACTTAACAGAATTGAGAAATTTAACCCTTTATAGGACACACACAGAAATACTCTCAAATTCCAAATGTTATTGGAGGACATAAGACTGTATTACTTTAGTGAAATTTTTCAAAATTTTTACTGTTACATAGAAATCAAGGTCAATGAATTTCCATATTTGGTTCCTTACCCGTAAAAAATCCAAGAAGTAGATCTAAAACATACTGACATAACATAACATCCGTATCCAACCCAAAATTTGCTGCATGACAGCAATTAAGCAACTTAATTGTCCACTTCTGGACAAACAAAATCAATATCAGTAGTATGGAAAACGTTTTATGTAGGCTACTATCTTGTTAACTCATTTCCGACAACGATGGAGAAGTCCACATCACGACACATCATAGAATTGAGAACTTTAACCCTTTATAGGACACACATAGAACTACTCTCAAATTCAAAATGTTATTGGAGGACATAACAAGACTTTATTACTTTTATGAAATTTTTCAAAAAATTTTACTGTTACGTAGAAAATCAAGGTCAATGAAATTACCATATTTGGTTCCTTACCCGGGAAAAATCCAAGAAGTAAATCGAAAACATACTGACATAACATAACATAACATCAGTATTCAACCCATTGAGGGCAATTTAGCAACTTTATTGTCCACTTCAGGACAAAATCAATCATGTCAGTAGTATGGAATACTTTTTACGTAGGCTGCTATTTTGTTAACTCGTTTCCGACAACGATGGAGAATTCCCACATTATAATACATCACAGAATCGAGAAATTTAACCCTTTATAGGAAACACATAGAAATACTCTCAAATTCAAAATGTTATTGGAGGATATAACAAGACTAAATTACTTTTGAGAAATTCTTCTAAATTTTTGACTGTTACATAGAAAATCAAGGTCAACGAAGTTACCATATTTGGTTTCTTACCCATAAAAAATCCAAGAAGTAGATCTAAAACATAATGACATAACATACATCCATATCCAACCCAAAATTTGCCACATTACGGGAATTAAGCAACTTTACTGTCCACGTCCGGACAAACAAATCAATAATGTCAGTAGTACGGAATATGTTTTATGTAGGCTACTATTTTGTTAACTCATTTCCAACAACGATGGAGAAGTCCACATCACAAAACAACACAGAATCAAGAAATTTAACCCTTTATAGGACACACATAGAAATACTCTCAAATTCAAAATGTTATTGGAGGACATAAGACTTTATTACTTTTGTGAAATTTTTCAAAATTTTTTACTGTTACATAGAAAATCAAGGTCAATGAAGTTACCATATTTGGTTCCTTACCCGTAAAAAATCCAAGAAGTAGATCTAAAACATACTGACATAACATAACATCCGTATCCAACCCAAAATTTGCTGCATGACAGCAATTAAGCAACTTAATTGTCCACTTCTGGACAAACAAAATCAATATCAGTAGTATGGAAAACGTTTTATGTAGGCTACTATCTTGTTAACTCATTTCCGACAACGATGGAGAAGTCCACATCACAACACATCATAGAATTGAGAACTTTAACCCTTTATAGGACACACATGGAACTACTCTCAAATTCAAAATGTTATTGGAGGACATAACAAGACTATTACTTTTGTGAAATTTTTCAACATTCTTTATTGTCATGTAGAAAATCAAGGTCAATGAAGTTACCATATTTGGTTTCTTAGCCATAAAAAATCCAAGAACATAACATCAGTATTCAACCCACTGAGGGCAATTTAGCAACTTTATTGTCCACTTCAGGACAAAAATCAGTAATGTCAGTAGTATGGAATACTTTTTATGTAGGCTGCTATCTTGTTATCTCGTTTCCTACAACGATGGAGAAGTCCACATCACAACACGTCATAGAATCAAATTTAACCTTTTATAGGGCACACATAGAAATACTCTCAAATTCAAAATTTTTACCTTAGTGTGTTATTGGAGGACATAACAAGATTTATTACTTTTGTGAAATTTTTCAACATTTTTTACTGTAATGTAGAAAATCAAGGTCAATGAAGTTACCATATTTGGTTCCTTACTCGTAAAAAAATTCAAGAAGTAGATCTAAAACATACTGACATAACAAAACATTAGTATCCAACCCAAAATTTGCCACATGAGGGAAATTTAGCAACTTTATTGTCCACTTCCGGACAAACAAAATCAATGTCAGTAGTATGGAATGCGTTTTATGTAGGCTACTATCTTGTTAACTCGTTTCCAACAACGACGGAGAAGTCCACATCACAAAACATCATTGAATTGAGAAATTTAACCCTTTATAGGACACACATAGAAATACTCTCAAATTCAAAATGTTATTGTAGGACATAGGACTTTATTACTTTTGTGAAATTTTTCAAAATTTTTTACTCTTACGTAGAAAATCAAGGTCAATGAAGTTACCATATTTGGTTCCTTAATCGTAAAACATCCAAGAAATAGATCTAAAACATACTGACATAACAAAACATTGGTATTCAACCCCAAAATTTGCCACGTGAGGGCAATTTAGCAACTTTATTTTCCACTTCTGGACAAAAAACATCAATAATGTCAGGAATATGGAATACTGGTTATGTAGGCTACTGTCTTGTTAACTCGTTTCTAACAATGATGGAAAAGTCCACATCACAATACTTCACAGAATCGAGAAATTTAACCCTTTTTAGGACACACATCGAAATACTCTCAAATTCAAAATGTTATTGGAGGATATAACAAGACGTTATTACTTTTGTGAAATTTAAAAAAATTCTTTATTGTCATGTAGAAAATCAAGGCCAATGAAGTTACCATAGTTGGTTCTTTACCCATAAAAAATCCAAGAAGTAAATATAAAACATACTGAGATGCTTGGTGTGTTGTTTATAACTGTCTGTGAGTCTCCACCTCCCTCCATTATATCTCAATGCAAATGTTGGAGGTGGGATTAAATAAATTCTACTTCCACTCTTTTTCGAATGTGCAAATTAAGCCATACTTTGCTTTCATGTATATGGATATGGATTTTTTTTCCTTGATATTTTACTATCTGTTTTATTTCTAAGGACTAAGTAAGATTACTTTGTTTTTGTTGCATATTTGAAATAAACTAAACTTAACAAAAAAAAATGTAACATCATTATTCAGCCCAAAATTTGCTGCATGAGGGCAATTTAGCAACTTTATTGTCCACTTCAGGACAAAAAATCAATAATGTCAGTAGTATGGAATACTTTTTGTGTAGGCTGCTATTTTGGTAACTCGTTTCCTACAGCGATGGAGAAGTCCACATCACAATACATCATAAAATCGAGAAATTTAACCCTTTATAGGACACACATAGAAATACTCTCAAATTCAAAATGTTAACCTTAGTGTGTTATTGGAGGACAACAACAAGACTTTTTTTGTTATCATGTACAAAATAAAGGTCATTGAAGTTACTGTATTTGGTTCTTTGCCCTTAAGCAGCAAATATATATATATATATATATATATATATATATATATGTATATATATATATATATATATATATATATATGTATATTTATATATATATGTATATTTATATATATATATATATATATATATATATATATATATATATATATATATATATATATATATATGTATATATATATATATATATATATATATATATATACATACACAGGGTAGGGAAGCAAAATTTACAGTGAACATTTAGTTGTTTTTTCTCAGCAGGCACTACGTCAATTGTTTTGAAACCAAACATATATTGATGTCATAATCATACCTAACACTATTATCCATACCTTTTCAGAAACTTTTGCCCATATGAGTAATCAGGAAAGCAAACGTCAAAGAGTGTGTGATTTGCTGAATGCACTCGTCACACCAAAGGAGATTTCAAAAATAGTTGGAGTGTCCATAAAGACTGTTTATAATGGAAAGAAGAGAATGACTATGAGCAAAACTACTACGAGAAAGTCTGGAAGATACTATTAAAGAAGAATGGGAGAAGTTGTCACCCGAATATTTGAGGAACACTTGCGCAAGTTTCAGGAAGCGTGTGAAGGCAGTTATTGAGAAAGAAGGAGGACACATAGAATAAAAACATTTTCTATTATGTCAATTTTCTTGTGGCAAATAAATTCTCATGACTTTCAACAAACTAATTGGTCATACACTGTCTTTCAATCCCTGCCTCAAAATATTGTAAATTTTGCTTCCCCACCCTGTATATATATCCATCTAAAGGGTTGAAAACGCAAAACAGTGTTTTTTTTGTCGCATAGAGTTTATATTACAAGCACGCGCTAGTACAGGAAAACATTTCGGATTATTTCATTTTAACAATTCATTACAAAGTCAGGTCAATTTTATGATTTAAGGACGTCAGGATAGAGAAAATGTCCATATGTATAGGTTAGTAGCACCATGATGTTTGCATGATAGTTGCATTCTAATTTAGTTATACATTAATTTATATATATTGAAGTATCGTTGTCATTGTATCAACATCTGTATTGTGTGAAGTTGACAAATCAGATGAAGAATGCTACAATAAAGTGGTATTTCAGTGATATTTAATTTTAGTGCAACTCTGGACCCTGGAGGATTAATTACTTCATTTCTCAGTGATTGATTGACATGAAGTTTTACTGTTTTACTGAATCATTAAGCTAGCATTTTAGCATTAGCTTCCATAGCTAGGCAGCTTTTCTGCAAATATGTTCAATTCTGCCTCTAAAAATCCAACATGGGGACACTCAAATAACAAATTATTGGCTGTTCAGAAACCAATGGATGCCATTGTAGTTCCTCTGTCCTCAGTCTATCGATATAATCCATTAGATATCAATCTAAATTACCCTAAATTTTAAATTAATCTTAATTGGTAGATTCTGGTTGCATAAAAACATCAAATAAAGGCCATCTAAGTCCAAATATACCTCATTATTATAATAATTGTATATAAGGAATCTTTAATTTATTCATAAACTGCAGACTTGCTATTATTATAATTGGCCTGTCCTACTTTAGATAAAAACAAACAGTGCTGACTTTAAACGTCCATTCATTGGTCCAGTACCCAGCGCTAAAAGTTAGAGAACTAATCTTGGTGAAAATAATGAAGGCTAATTATACTTCTTTTGTGTTGTAGTTGTTTTAAACACCAGTGCTCTTGATATATTTAAATATAAATAAACATTCTCAGGTGTTATGAAAAAAAAAAAAAATCACTTTTAAGAGTGTAACTGCAGGTACGTGTCTTGTAAATCTAATATTTTATATTGCTTGTGTTAATTTCCTCCATTAAAAACACCACATCCTAGTTTAGCTATTGAGTGACAGTGAAACCATGTGGGATTTTAGACGCATTAGTGACTAAGTTGTAACGTAATTTAGCAATAACACTGAGTGCTCAGAAACAGTTTTAATTAAATGGATATTGGCGTGATTTAATAATACAGACACTATCCATGCTTAATGGATGTGGCTTGTGTTAAGGAGCTGAAATATTGCAATTGCTTCGCCAAGGCTGCATGTTTACTAGCATTAAAAGCTAAAGCTACAGCTCATAGATAGTACACTATTTTTTGATAATGCATTTCCTACTTAAATACCAGGAGGTATTGTGATCGCTTTGCGTTGTGTGTGTGTGCATGCGTGTTTGTTTTTTTGTTTGTTTGTTTGTTAGCAAGATAACTCAAAAAGTTATGGACAGATTTTCATGAAATTTTCAGGAAATGTTGATACTGGCACAAGGAAGAAATGATTAAATTTTGGTGGTGATGGGGGGGGGGGGGGGGTCCAATCAGAAGGAGGAGTGGACTCACATCATCAGAATGAACACAAATGAAGGAAAAAAATGAACAAAATTCACAAAAATGAAAATACAAAAATAAAATGAACACAAATGAAGGAAATAATGAACAAAATGCACAAAAATGAAGAAACTACAAAAATTAAATGAAAACAAATGAAGGAAATAATGAACAAAATGCACAAAAATGACAAAAATACAAAAATAAAATGAACACAAATGAAGAAAATAATGAACAAAATGCACAAAAATGAAGAAAATACAAATTAAATGAAAACAAATGAAGGAAGTAACGAACAAAATGCACAAAAATGAAGAAAATACAGAAAAGAAATGAACACAAATGAAGGCAATAATGAACAAAATGCACAAAAATGAAGAAAATACAAATATTGAACAAGATTAAGAAAAATGAATATAAAAACACAATGAAGAAAAATTAAGAAAATAATGAAGAAAATTAAGAAAATATGAAAACAAAATGACCAGAGATGAAGAAAATATGAAAACAAAATGCACAAAAATGAAGAAAATATTGAACAAAATGAAGAAAAATGAATATAAAACATGAAGAAAACAATAAACAAAATGCACAAAAATGAAGAAAATATAAAAACAAATGAAGAAAAATGAACAAAATAATGAACAAAATAAAGAAAAATGAAGAAAATTGAAAACAAAGTGAAGAAAAATGAAGACAATAATCAACAAAATGAAAGGGGGGCAGATCTCTCTTGGCGTAGGTCTGCGCTCTCCAAGTGCTTTTCTTGTTCGTCATGGGTCAGCTTTGTTGTTTCATTTTCTGACGTGTTACCCGCAAAAGTTAAAACTTTGTTTCTTTGTTGCCGAGGATTTGGGTCAGGTCTGAGACGGTCCTTCGGGGATTCCTTCAATACCATATGTGCAGGCCAAATGTGATCATTACCCTCTGTCCTTAAACGAGCTTTCCTTTTACCTCATGGGTCTTGTAAAATCTGTCACTACTCTCCCAGGTCACCAGACCAATGTCAAACAGGAAGGTAGTGTATGTGGGTGGACATGCTGCTGTGTGTCCTTTTAATCCCACTACTGACGCAGTGCTAGGTTAGCGTCCCTGTGGTTAAAACGTGGTAGGAGCCGGGTACATGTAGGCAGGGGGAGGTGTTAGCTAGATCATTCACAGCGAGACACAATCAAGGAGCGGTTATGTCTGCTTCAATATGCCAGTGGACCTACACAGCTAGTTTAACCCTTTATCAGGCAAGTGACTATTTTTGGTAATTTCCCAATACATTACAAGACAGCTCCATTGAGGCAACAATCTCAGGTCCAATGTGGTCTACAGGGTCTGTAAGGTCCACCTCTGCATGAACAGTGAGTGTACCTGCTTTGTTAGGTACCATGAAGTAATGGTACTAATGTAAGGAATGATGTTCAAAGGGAGAATGTGGATGTGGACAGGTGTTGGTCTAATGTTCTAAAATACATGCTCCTTTCACCTTACATGTGCTTTTGTTGTATTTTTTTTTACATTTAGTTCTTGGATATCTTTATTTTTTGCCAATTAAGGGCAAGGAACCAAATATGGTAACTTCACTGACCTTGATTTTCTACATGATAATAAAAAAAAAGTCTTGTTATGTCCTCCAAGGTTAAAATTTAGTTTCAGAGTATTTCTATGAGTGCCCTGTAAAGGGTTAAATTTCTCGATTCTATGATGTATTGTGATGTGGGACGTCTAAAATACATGTTCCTTTCACCTTACATGTGCTTTTCTTGTTGTTTTTTTGTTAGTTCTTGGATGTAAAAAAAAAAAATATATATATATATGTGTGTGTGTGTGTGTGTGTGTGTGTGTGTGTGTATATATATATATATATATATATATATATTTATTTATTTATTTATTTTTTCTCGTCATTTTGTTTTATATTCATATTTGGTCATTTTGTTCAAAATTTTCTTCATTTTTGTGCATTTTGTTCATTATTTCCTTCATTTGTGTTCACTTAATTTCTGTATTTTCTTCATTTTGTGCATTTTGTTCATCATTTCCTTCATTTGTGTTCACTTAATTTCTGTATTTTCTTCATTTTTGTGCATTTTGTTCATTATTTCCTTCATTGTGTTCACATTAATTTCTGTATTTTCTTCATTTTTGTGCATTTTATTCATTATTTCCTTTATTTGTCTTCATTTAATTTTTCATATTTTTCTTCATTTTTGTGAATTTTGTTCATTATTTCCTTAATTTGTGTTCATTTCATTTCTGTAATTTCATCATTTTTGTGCATTTTGTTAATTATTTCCTATATTTGTGTTCATTTATTTTTTGTATTTCGTCATTTTTGTGCATTTTGTTCATTTTTTCCTTCATTTATTTTCATTCTGATGATGTGAGTCCACTCCTCCACACATCCACGTCAGTATATTTGCTCAGTTCAGCAGTTCATACTTATTAGCTAACTAATTAGATTTAAAAATGGCATTAAAACTGTTGCCTGTCTCCACTGAAAACAGAGTGCAATCATGGATGCAGAAATGTAATTGATGCATCTATGATAGTGTCGTACAGAGTGCAAAAAAAAAAAAAAAAAAAGACAGAGAGAGATAAGAATTTAGGATTAGATTTACTCCACTGAAGACATAAATGAGCGTGACATGACAGAAATACAACTGATACTGATAATGATAATGACAGGAGGCTCGAGGGGGTAGACGGGAAGCAAACAAATGTGTTGGTTTTTTAACTGGGTTGCAATTATTTCCCATTCCTGAAGCATTTGTAAAAGCTGTATTGCTCTTTTCATGATTTATAAAAGTAATTTCTGTAATCTTAAGAATAATTCAACCCTCTGCTCATACACATATGACTCATATTTGTGACTCACAGTTGGATGGAAAATGACAAAATTCATTAGAGGTCATACACACTCAAGAACATGTAATATTATAAGCTGAGTCTATGTAATGATCTGTGTGCTTGCAAAAACCTTCAGACAGCCGGAAAAAAAAACACAGGAAAAAGGATGACAAAGAAAAAAATAAATAAAATATGGGTAAATAAATGATAAATGAACCAAGTCCAGTCAGGATGTTTGGTCAGGTATTTTGTCTGCTAGACCGCTGTTGATAGGAAACTAGCTAAAACTTGTGGTTTTTCTACTACACAGATCAAAATATCTGTAAGTGTCCGTCAACTGGTTGTGAGTAAAGAGCGCAAATCTAAATATAAGGTGGTATCTTAGGATTCCATAAAGTCCCAAACAGCCACTGGTGACCAAAACCATCTACTGATCAAAACCACAGGTGTCAAATATGCGGCCCGGGGGCCAAAACCAGCCCGCCAAAGGTTCCAATCCGGCCTGTGGGATGAATTTACAAAGTGCAAGTTAGGGCATAAAACTCAAAAATAATATTATAATAACCTATAAATAATGACAACACCAATTTTTTCTCCTTGATTTACAACATTAAACATTAAATTATGAAAATATTTACATTCACAAACTATCCTTTAACAATAAAATGTGAATAACCTGAAAACATATGAACAACCTGAAATGTCTAAAGAAAATTAAGTGCAATTTTAACTATTTTCTGCCTGTTACTAAGTGGGTTTTGTGCATATGTAGATTTGATCTGTAATGCATATGTATATAAATATAAATGATAAGTCGAGGCATAATATTGATAAAATTGTACTTATTTTTCTTAACAAATGTCATTTTTTCAGGTTATTCACATCCTTTTGGTTGGTTAGTTTGTACATGTAAATATTGGCATGACTGAATGTTATTTTTTGCACTAAAACAATTTGGAGTTGCCATTATTTATTGGCTATCATGCTATTATTTTCTGGTCCGGCCCACTTCAGATTAAATTAGGCTGAATATGGCCCCCGGAAGAAAATGAGTTTGACACCCCTTATCTAAACTGTTTAATACCTGCTGAGCCATTAATCCTACCAATATATGTCAAGGTTATAATTAGGGATGGGAATCGAGAACTGGTTCTTTTTGAGAACCGGATCCCAGTAGCTCGATTCCTTGGAATCATTTGCCTGCCTGCTTAACGATTCTGCTTATCGATTCTGCCTTCGTTGCACATGCGTGATGATGTCATGTGTACGCTGCATTGTTTTGGTCAGAGCGTAGCCAACATGGTGTTGAGGCAGAAACCAGGTCCACTGGAACACTGTCAGAGCTTCCATGTCTTCAAAAGGGTGGAATCCCTCCAGTATGCTCAAACATTTGTCCACAGCCTGTGATTCATTGATTTGCTACTTAGTGGCGCTTGTGAATCTAGAGAGTGAAACACCAGACCATCATCCGGGTCCAGTTTCTGGTTCCGGTGCGGGCGACAAACATCGTACCCCCTCAAATACAAGTTTCTGAAGTAGAGGAAAGGAAATGAGGTGCACAAGAACAGGAGACAGGCAGAGTCGAACTGGTTCCACGTAATGGAAATGTGACAATAGAGGAATTAGTAAAGCGTCTTTAGTTTCACTTTCACTGCCCCCCCCCCCCCCCCCCCCAAACTGGAACCGGCGTCATCTGTTCTTATTATTTGTACATACTGTATATGTTCTATTTTCTGTGCAGAGATGGAAATATAAAAGACAGTTCATGCAAACACACCCGTTTGTACTCTTTATTCCCTCACCCAATGAGAATCGATAAGGAATCGGATCAATAAGCAAAATTGATAATGGAATCGGAATCGTTAAATTCTTATCGATTCCCATCCCTAGTTATAATGGTTTTGGGTTTTTCATCATAGATTAGTTTTATTTAGTTTTGACTTTATTTTCGCTAATTCAGTTCGTTTGCTAGTTTTAGTATTAGTTTTAGTTTTTTCATATCTTTTATCTTCCTCGTCATTGTATTCAAAGTAATCCCATATAGCACTCTGCTGGTTTCTCCTAACTTCAGGGCATTTTCACACTGCGTACCCGAGTCCATATCCAAGTTCACTGGACCCCAAAGTCTGCTGAATTTTATCAGTATGAATGCAAACCTTCCGTGTTCGAGTCCAGCTGAGAAGGTAGTCCTAGGTACGGACTGAGTGGACTCCAGTACGATACGTTGCAATCTGAAAGCGATCCGTACCTGAAACCGGAAGTGACATAATCACCACTCCGACAACGGAAGTGACTTAATTACCATGAGACCATCGATGTCGCTCCTGTTGTCTCCTGAAAAAGCCTTGGATCCGTGCTGCATGGGCTCGCCTTACCGACCAAACCACTCCGTGATCTATCATGGACAACAAAGGTCTCTCTTCTTCACTTTGCCTCAAACAGGCTAACAGATAGAAAAGTACTGCCGCCATTGTAGACAAATGAACAGAACAGTTGCTTGGTTGATGATGTAAGGGTTTGTCTTCTTCTGACTTCCATGTAGATCTGCAACAATTAATCAATTGATTGATCAGTTGACAATTAAAGCATTGCTTCTTGCATTTTGAAGGCAGTAGTTTGCAGTTTGGCCGTTGCAATGTTGGCTGTTTGGAGCTAGAAGTGACCATATTTGGACAAAACTTTCTGGTCCTTTGTGCTACGTCCTCAAAGTATGAAAAGTGCTATATAAATAAAGACTGATTGATTGATTGATTGATTGATTGATTGAAAACAGGGCATAATTACAGGGAACACAAGGAATCAGAGGTGCGCTTATGCTATGTACTAGCTAAGCTGAATGGTAAACCTCATAAAGCACTGCATAATAGTCATTTTATCATCTGGTTAGTACAGTGTTTTTCAACCTTGGGGTCGGGACCCCACATGGGATCGCCTGGAATTTAAATGGGGTCGCCTGAAATTTATAGTCATTGATAAAAATAAAAAAGCTTACAAATAAAAATATATGGTGAGTTGAGCGAGACAATCCCAATCCATAAAAGACATGACAAACTGAAGCTGAAACTGAAGCACTGTGGTTCTGTTTATCTGTCAAATGTTCATTGTGGTCAGTTTCAGATGCTGCAGCTCTTTCATAATTCATAGTTTGAGTTCTTGTTTGTTCAGTATTAATTGTCAGCCTTGTAAATCCAAGCTGGACTGACTGTACATATCCTTACCAAGGAAAATCAAATTCTCACTTTTTGCAGTAATCTACACCTGGCTTTACTGCCTCTGTCCATAATATTGTACATTATATAGACTAAATGTGGTCTAAAATTAATGTTATTGCAACATTGTATAGAAAACTATTACATGATCAAAAACAAATTAATTTTAGCAAAAAAAAAAAAGTCTCTGTTTGAATGTCTGGGGTCGCCAGAAATGTATGTTGTTAAAACGAGGCAAAAAAGGTTGGAAACCACTGCACTCTCAAAAATAGAGGTACCAGCTTGTACTTAAAAGGGTACAAATGCTTGTCGCTGGGGGTGTACTTTTTTGAGAGACATTTCTGTACCCTTTTGAAATGGTCCATTTTTGTACCTTAAGTACTTTACATAGAAAGAAAACTCTCGTATAGTTGATAATGCCATGATGTTTAAAGTTTGAACCGGTGGCCTAATTGAGAAGAAAAAACAAAAACGGTATAGTAGGGCTGTGCAATTAATCGAAATTCAATTACGATTTCGATTATTACACGCAACGATTACAAAAATTATGTAATCGAGAAAAAAAAACGATTAATTTTGAGTTGTTTTAATTCACGCACACGCAAGCTACCATGAGCTGCTCTGCCCCGCCCCCCCTCTAAGCTACTGCTGCCAGCTAGCCGGCAAGTCCACCCCCAAGAGGAAAGTTGTACCTAGCGATCTGGAAAAACGGCAAGAGAATCACAGCAGAAGTGCTTGGTAAACAAAAAAGGCAAGTCAAATTCAATTGTATGGAATCACTTTGGGTTTGATGAAGAAGACGAAGAGCAAAAACACATCACGTGCAAAAAGTGTTTTGTAGTTGTGTCCGCACCGACCGCTAACACAACAAACCTTTGTAACCATTTAAAGTTTAACCACCGCCACCTTATCATAATCTTATGAAAAACTAAAACACATAAAAACAACTTCGTCCGCAATGCAATCTTCAGTCTCCGAATCTCTTTACGCTGCAACTCCCGTATTAACCTAACCCGTATAACCCTAACGTACGTATTCTAGATGGCTGATGTATACAGAAGGCCTGAACTGAAACATCACGGCACGCCACTGAATTTACTATGTTTCATACTACATTGAACATACTTGAATTTATAATTTGCACTTACGTGAGTTTTTTTTTTTTTATTGCTACAGTTCTATGGCAAGTCTATAGCAGTTTAATTACAGTGCACTATTTGTTTACAAAAGAAAACATACTTGAATTTACAGTACACTTATTTGCATTCAAAGATTTTTTTGTTTTGTACAAAAGTGAACATACTTTGTTTTAGTGGTTAAAAGCTTTATTAATGTTTAAAGAGTATATTTTACATTGTTTTGCAAGAAAAAATAAACAACTTTAAGGTTAACAAATAATCGTTTTTAATAATCGTGATTTCAATTATTGCTAAAATAATCGTGATTATTTTTTTTTTCTATAATCGAGCAGCCCTACGGTATAGGCAAGTTACGACATCAAGACATGGAGGTGTGAATGAAAACTTGAAAAAACAGAGATTATGGCAATAACCAGAGGTTCTTAAGCTAAGCTAAATAAATTATTAGGGTATTATCATTGAGCTAACTGGGCTATTAAATTAAAACAAATTATTATTAAATATAATATAGAGTAATTACAGTATTATATATAATAAATAATGCGCTAAGCCTAATGTTTGAACTATAATTAGTCCTACAGTTCAGTTCTCCTAGCCTATAGCCTATTCTCATGGTCTACACACATTTTTTTAATGCTGCAGGGTACCTTATAGTACACATTTGTACTTTACTTAACTTTGGACCCTTTTTCATTGTCTAAAGGTGCAATTCTGGCCTCCTGAAGACCAATATTGTACTTTTGAGAGAACATTCTTAAGAAATGTACTTATAGATATGTCACAGTAGAGATTGAAATCCAGTAGGATTCCTAATCCTACTCGGACAGACAGTAATTGTAGTTTGTCCTGGGACAAACTACAATTACTATCTGTCCTAGTAGGATTTGTAATCCTACTAGGATTTGTAATCCTACTAGGATCTGTCCTAGTAGGATTAGGAATCCTACTAGGACAGATTGAAATTTTAGTTTGTCCTAGGACAAACTGAAATCCTACAAGACATTAGGATCTGAAGATTGGAATTCCAATCTGTCCTAGGAGAATTTGCAATCCTACTAGGACAGATTGTAATTCTATTTGGAAGTGGGATCTGAAGATTGGAAAAATACGGCAAAAAATATAAGAATTCTGTCAGGACAATCTCGAATTCTATTAGGAGAATGGTCAGATTATATCAAAATGTATGGAAAATAGACTGAATCATTTCACAGCCAAAATTCCAGTCAATTTCAGCTTAGGTAAGCATACAATTTCGCCATCACTATTCCAGCTGAATTATTTTCATATCTTTCATATCTATATCAGTGTAAGGAAAAACCTTTGTAGTATTACTTGTTTGAAATTTTGAAGTTAGCTGTAGACTAACGTTAGTGTCACTATTGAGTTGTATGTAGCACATTTAAGTATTAGAAAAATAACTGACAAAACCTCTGTAGTATTACTTGTTTGAAATTTTGAAGTTAGCTATAGACTAAGTTCATTGTCACTATTGAGTAGTATGTAGCACCTTTAAGTATTAGAAAAAACAACTGACAAAACCTCTATAGTATTACTTGTTTGAAATTTTGAAGTTAGTACTATAGACTAAGGTTATTGTCACTTAACTAGTGAGTAGTATGCAGCACATTTGTCCTAGTAGGATTCCTAATCCTAGTAGGGAGGATTGTAGTTTGTCCTAGGACAAACTACAATTACTATCTGTCCTAGTAGGATTAGGAATCCTACTGGATTTCAATCTCTACTGTGACAGATACATACATGTTCTGATCTCGTACCTCTGTTTTTGAGAGTGTGGGTTAGTAGGTCATCGGTTAGTAGAAACTGTTTACACCAACTACAGTGGAGCTGTATTTCAGGAAAAATATACTTTATTAAATAAGATGAAACCTTGGTAAGTTGACAACCACACTGGTATACAAGGAAAAACCTCCCAGAATAAAACTAGCAAAACTTATGGGTATTTTGGTATTGGGTCAAAATGTGCTATTCTATGAATTAATGAGAATGGATATTACCCAAAAGGAATGCTTGCCTCTGAGCCCAGTTCTACTTCAAAAACAGTCTGCTCACTTTTCAGATTCCCTGCCATGTACAATTTATAAATCTAATATAAATATATAAATCTGTGTAGATGTCGATGAAATAACACTTCATCATATATCTTATAAACATGAGCCAAACAACCCTATTGTTATTTGTTTTCTAAGTCATTTTGTCGAAGTATGTACTCTTATCTCTGAAGTACTGTTTTTCTTTCAAGAAAAAGGAAAAAAAAAAAATCTTTGATAAAAGCTTTTTACTTGTGAATATTTTGTAGTTTCTTTACTGTTATATATCTGTCAACAGAATGTCTTTGAGTGTTGGAATAAACAAGACATTAGAGGATGTTATTTTGGGCTTTTGGAAACATTTTTTGATGGTTTTCTGACATTTACAAACCAAGAAGATAAAGTGATTCAACACACCAATTCCAAAGTGGAAACAAGAAGAGCACTCAGAGAGCGCAGACCTCCGCCAAGAGAGATCTGCCCCCACCCCACCCCATTTTGTTAATTATTTTCTTCATTTTTCTTCATTTTGTTCATTATTTTGTTCATTTTATTTTTAATATTTTCTTCATTTTTGTGCATTATGTTCATTGTTTTCTTCATTTTTCTTCATTTTGTTTTATATTCATTTTTCTTCATTTTGTTCAATATTTTCTTCATTGTTTGTGATTTTGTTTTTATACTTTCTTCATTTTTGGTCATTTTCTTGATTATTTTCTTCATTTTTCTTCATTGTGTTTTTATATTCATTTTTCTTAATCTTGTTCAACATTTGTATTTTCTTCATTTTTGTGCATTTTGTTCATTATTTCCTTCATTTGTGTTCATTTAATTTCTGTATTTTCTTCATTTTTGTGCATTTTGTTCATTATTTCCTTCATTTGTGTTCATTTAATTTTATATTTTCTTCATTTTTGTGCATTTTGTTCATTATTTCCTTCATTTGTATTCCTTTAATTTCTGTATTTTTTTTTTTTAATTTTTGTGCATTTTGTTCATTATTTCCTTCATTTGTGTTCATTTAATTTTTATATTTTCTTCATTTTTTGTGCATTTTGTTCATTATTTCCTTCAATTGTATTCCTTTAATTTCTGTATTTTTTTTTATTTTATTTATTTTTAAATTTTTGTGCATTTTGTTCATTATTTCCTTCATTGTGTTCATTTAATTTTTGTATTTTGTAATTTTTGTGCATTTTGTTCATTTTTTCCTTCATTTGTGCTCATTCTGATGATGTGAGTCCACTCCTCCTTCTGAATGGACCAAACCCCACCTCCGATCACCACCAAAATTTAATCATTTCTTCCTTGTGTCAGTATCAACATTTCCTGAAAATTTCCTGAAAATCCATCCATAACTTTTTGAGTTATCTTGCTAACAAACAAACAAACAAAAAAACATGCACGCACACAAAGCAAAGCGATCACAATACCTCCTGGTGGAGGTAATAAGTTGCAGCGCTCCATGTAAAACATTAAAGTCAACTGATTACCAGACAATTAGTAAAATGAGTGGCTTTACAGCTCACAGAAGCTTAATCTCCTACTATTTCTACCTTGAGTCAGTGCATGTGTTTGCAGTTAAAAAGTCCCATTTAGATATTTATCAAAAACTCACATGAATTCTTTGGTGATTTCATGGACATTGATTGAGAGGTCCGATAGCTACTGAATTTTAAAAACAAACCAGGCAATGACCCCGGGTTGCACCCACAACTCCTATCAATATGCTCTTTAAGAAGCGCGCAACCGCTCCTGTACCTGCTTCCCCTTTTGCAATTTGTCTGGATTTTTTCGGTCAAAAAACAAGAACAGAGCAGAGACACAAGGACAACAGAGCATTAGATGTACTCCTGTGTCTGCTCGCTGAATGTTAAACGAACAGGATAGAAGCTAAAATGTTGCCTGGGTGTGCACTTGACAGGTTTAACTCTCAATTTTTATGTCTGGCAATGTCAAAACCTGCTTCAACAATATTAGGAAATATAACTAGTCTTGTGATGGTGTACGCCAGGGATGTCAAACTCATTTTCTTTCAGGGGCCGAATTTAGCTCAATTTGATTTCCAGTGCGTCGGACCAGTAAAATAGTAGCATAATAGCCTATAAATGATGACGAATTCAAGTTTTTTTCTTTGGTTAATGCCAAAAAAAACCCAAACAAAACATTAAAGGGGTAATGTTTTCCTTTTTAAATGGAATTCTGCATTTTAAAACATTTCCCTGTGGTCTACATAAACTGTAAATGCTAATTCATCAAACTAAGGTTTTTAATAGTGAATTAATGTTGTAGAACACAGGTGTGAAACATGCAGCCCGGGGGCCAAATCTGGCCCACCAAAAGTTCCATTCCGGCCCACAGGATGAAAGTGCAAAAATGAACCTGAACAGTCCAGGTTGTCCAAATCATTTTGGTTCAGGTTCCACATACAGACCAATGATCTACAGTAAAAATAACAACATAATAACCCATAAATAATGACAACTACAATTTTTTTTTGTGAAAAATTATGTGGGAAAAAAAAAACATTACATTGTGAAAATATTTACATTTACAAAACTATTCTTTCACAATAAAATGCAAATAAATACATAAATAAAAACAAAGATGAAAAACCTGAAATGTGCAATTTAACCATACTCTGCCTGTTACTAAATGTTTTGTGCATTTATGGATCCACTGTGATCTGTAGTTGTGTTAATAATAAGAGATGTAATGTAGAAATTGTTCAAATTTTAGTTCCAAACTCCAAAATTTTAACAATATTCTTCCTGTTACCAAATGTTTATGTAACGTTGTGTGTAAATGTACAAGTATAAATAATAAGTCGAGGCATAATATTGTTCAAATTGAACTAATTTTTCAAATGAAATTTCAGTTTTTTTCAGGTTATTCACATCTTTTTTGTAAAATGTAAATATTTTCAAAATTGAATTGGGGTTTTTTGTACTAAAACAAAAAGAAAAACTTGAATTTGTCGTTAGTTATAGGTTATTAGGTCATTATTTTACTGCCTGGCCCACTTGACATCAAATTGGGCTAAATATGGCCCCTCAAGTTTGACACCCCTGTTGTAGTTATGATGGTTTGCTATGGAGCCACTCAACATCCAAATGGGTCATATGTGATGCCAGTGAAAAGCTGAGAAACTCCATTTTATTGAATTATTGCAATGTATTGATAGGATTATTGGTTCACATGTTATTAAACATTCCAGATCAGTCGATGCTTTTGGTTGCTGGTGGCTATTTCTGCAAATTTGCCATATCCAAAATATTTAAAGGAGTTGTATTTGCTTTTTAAAATGGAATTCTGCATTTTAAAACATTTCCCTGTGGTCTACATAAACTGTAACTGTTATGCTTGGGTCTGAATTCTTCATTAATTCAACTCCACAGGTCTATCTTCAACCCTATTTCTGAGTAATGACACCAGAAAGGTGTTTTCATCTGTTTGTTTGTTTGTCTGCAATATAATTCAAAAGTTAGGGACGGATTTTGATGAAATTTTCAGGAAATGTTGATACTGGCACAAGGAACAAATGATTACATTTTGGTGGTGACGGGGGTGGGGGTGGGGGCACTGATCTGCCTTGGTAGAGGTCTGCGCTCTCCAAGTGCTTTTCAAGTGTTCGTTAATACAACCAATTATTGAACATTTTAGATAATCGGCTCAAAGTTTGGACATATTTTCAGTATGAACTACAACCGCCGCTGCTGACAAACAATTATGGTGTACTCGGAGAAATGTTTGTTGGAAGTCTTTTTTTTTAAGTTTATTCATAGAATTTTTCAACATTCATAGAACTTTTCATTTAACAAATATAACATTTATAGATTGACACCGGACATCAGAAACAAACAAAATCCAAGGAGAAAAAAAAAAGGCAATACAAACAAACACGCATAAAAAGACAGCCAAGACAGGGCAGTCTGGTACATCTAAGGAAAGGGCTAGTTTTGAAAAAGTCTGGAATTTTTATTTGGATAAACAGCAATCCCCCTGCTTTGGTGGGTTGGTTTTGGTCCACGGGCCGCATGTTTGCCACCCGTGCTGTACGCTAATGTGATGGTAACTGCATTAAAAATGTTGTTTGCGGTTAATTTGCTGGAATGCATGGTTTGTAAATCACAAAAATGCAAGACAGCACTTCCTATATCTGAGCAGAAGTACATTTTAAGACTGTAGCTACATTTATCCTTTTTATAGTAGGGCGATAACTGCTGTCTTCCTCATCCCTACCGTGCATCTGTCACTTATCCACAGAGGCATCGAGGTTGTTCCTCTCGAGTCTCATCGTCGAACGCTTCCCTAACCCCACCTCACATCTTCACTCTCTCAGATGCTGGTGCGAAGAAACACCACTGAACCCCTAAGTCCCCTTTGCATCCTAAATGGGCTAATTTCTCTGCTGATCTGGGATTTAGGAGTGTTCGAGTTTACTGATGGAGCTGACACAGATCAAGACATTTCCCTGTTCGTAGATTAAGTTCTACTACCGGTTGGATCAAGCACGAGTCGTCTCTTTGTCAGTAGTGATACAGACTTTTTTTTTTTCTTTTTTTTATTATTTCAAATTGTACATTTACACAAACATGTACCCATACACAGGGAACCACATAGACACAACATATACAAACAAACCATACAACAAACCTACCAAACCCCCCAAAAAAGAAGAAAAAAGCAACAAGATAAATAACGTTAGTTAGTAAGTTGAGGAATAATATTATTAAAATTACACAAAATTATCTTACGTTTTTTAATTTAAATTTCAGTTTTTTCAGGGTTTTTTTTTTTGGATAGTTTATAAAAGTAAGTATTTTAATTTTAATAGTAATTTAATGTTTTTTTGTTTTTTGTTTTTTTTACACTAAAACAAAGACAGAAATTTGGAGGTGTCATTATTTATAGGTCATTATGTTATTATTTTTCTGGTCCGGCCCACTGCAGATCAAATTTAGCTGAATATGGCCCCTGAACTAAAATGAGTTTGACACCCCTGTCTTAAGACATTTCAGGTTGTTCATAGTTGTTCAGTTTTTTCACATTTTTTTGTAAAAGGCTAGTCTGTAAATGTTAACATTTTTGTGTAATTTTACTTTTTTTTTTTTCTTTTTTTACACTAAAACAAAGAGAAAAAAATGTAGTTTTCATTATTTATAGTTTATTATGATAGTATTTTACTGGTCTGACCCACTTTAGATGGAACTGAACTACATTTATTTTGACATCCTTGATTGTTAATATCTTCAGTGTAATTTTTGTATTTCACTAATTCATCCCGCGGGCTGGATTGGACCCTTTGGTGGGCCAGATTGGACCCCGGGCCGCATGTTTGACACCCCTGTGCTAAGCCATAGACTTTCACAAATTGTTAAATTTAACTCAGTTTCCCATTCTTCTTTTAAAACTGAGGAAAATGAATTTTGAATATTTAGAAATTTATTATATAGAGTTGAAATGATTCCCTGGGATTTAGGAGTGTTCAAGTTTACTGATGGAGCTGACACAGATCAAGACATTTCCCTGTCGTAGATTAAGTTCTACTACCGGTTGGATCAAGTACGAGTTGTCTCTTTGTCAGTAGTGATGCAGTCTTTTTTTTTTTTTTCTTTTTTTATTATTTCAAATTGTACATTTACACAAACATGTACCCATACACAGGGAACCACATAGACACAACATATACAAACAAACCATACAACAAACCTACCAAACCCCCCAAAAAGAAGAAAAAAGCAACAAGATAAATAACGTTATCAGCTCCTCTTTCCAATACTCAGGGCTGAGTCAATACAATGCAAACCAACAACACATTTCTCCGTGAAAAGGACATAGGAGACAGCAGGACACTCTTGTTGACTGTAGAGAAAACAGGATTCCATTGTTGATAAAACAAATTAATTTGTCCACAAACAGAAAACTTCATCTTTTCCAACTTTAAAAAGAAAAGTAAATCATGCAGTCATTTGTTTTAGTGCAAAAAATAACATTAAATTATGAAAGTATTTACATTTACAAACTATCCTGAAACAATTAAATGTGAATAACCTGAACAAATAGGAACAACCTGAAATATCTAAAGAAAATTCAGCACAATTTTAACATTTTTTCTGCCTGTTCCTCAGTGTTTAGTGTCTTTATAGATCTAATCCTTAATGCACCTGGAGAAATGATAAGTTGAGGAATAATATTATTAAAATTGCACAAAATTATCTTATGTTTTTTAATTTAAATTTCAGTTTTTTCAGGTTTTTTTTTTTTTTTTTTTTTTTGATAGTTTATAAAAGTAAGTATTTTAATAATTTAATTTTTTTTTGTTTTTTGTTTTTTTTACACTAAAACAAAGACAGAAATTTGGAGTTGTCATTATTTATACGTTATTATGTTATTATTTTTCTGGTCCGGCCCACTGCATATCAAATTTAGCTGAATATGGCCCCTGAACTAAAATGAGTTTGACACCTCTGTCTTAAGACATTTCAGGTTGTTCACATTTTTTTTTGTAAAAGGCTAGTCTGTAAATGTTAACATTTTTGTGTAATTTTACTTTTTTTTTTTTTACACTAAAACAAAGAGAAAAAAATGTAGTTTTCATTATTTATAGTTTATTACCTCCGCCAAGGAGGTTATGTTTTTGCCAGGGTTTGTTTGTTTGTTTGTCTGTCCGTTAGTGTGCAACATAACTCAAAAAGTTATGGACAGATTTGGATGAAATTTTCAGGGTTTGTTGGAAATGGGATAAGGAAGAAATGATTAAATTTTGGTGGTGATCGGGGGTGGGGTTTGGTACTGATCAGCCTTGGCGGAGGTCTGCGCTCTCCGAGTGCTTCTAGTTATGATAGTATTTTACTGGTCTGACCCACTTTAGATGGAACTGAACTAAATTTATTTTGACATCCTTGATTGTTAATATCTTCAGTGTAATTTTTGTATTTCACTAATTCATCCCGCGGGCCGGATTGGACCCTTTGGTGGGCCAGATTGGACCCCGGGCCACATGTTTGACACCCCTGTGCTAAGCCATAGACTTTCACAAATTGTTAAATTTAACTCAGTTTCCCATTCTTCTTTTAAAACTGAGGAAAATGAATTTTGAATATTTAGAAATTTATTATATAGAGTTGAAATGATTCCCTGGGATTTAGGAGTGTTCGAGTTTACTGATGGAGCTGACACAGATCAAGACATTTCCCTGTTCGTAGATTAAGTTCTACTACCGGTTGGATCAAGTACGAGTTGTCACTTTATCAGTAGTGATGCAATCTTAAGCATTTCACTCAATGAATCTCCGACAGATGTGTGATCTACAGTTAGATATCTTTGTAGGATAAATAGAAGAGGTAGTAGTCTTAGAAATAGTATGATCTTTTCTTGGGAATTTCTGTAAAATTGACGACGAACAGGGATAACATCGTACCAGATAGGCCTAAAAAACCAAGAATCCTGAAGCTGGAGATTGAAGCGTGCTTTAGTAATCTCCTATAATCCTTTTTGTTCACCCAGGAGATTGTCCTCCTTTAGAAGTTTCCAGCCAGACAAAGAGGTGGATAGTGTGATGGTATCAACTCTAATAGACTGGGGAGGTTGAGGAAAAGGCTAACCACCTCACTGTGTCAAACGGCGCCAGGTTCAGGGAAGTCAGCTCTTTCTCAATTATTTTCTAAATTAACTGACGAGCTCCGTAGAGATTTTAGCAGAGACTGTCTGAGGTATTACAGCTCAGAAATGGTCAGGTAAGAGAGTTCACAGGTGTGACCCCCTCATGTCAAACTAGGTGACATTCCTCTCAGGTACTCGCCGTTTCCGAAGAATACCCGTGTGGCCTTTTTGGTATTGTTAAAGAATTTCATTTAGGAATGAAAGGAACTCGGTGATGTTCCGGCTCAGATGTGAATGCACACTCTTAACCCTCCGGTATCCCGTCCAGCAAGGCCCTTACTAAGCACCAAGTGTGCCTTTTTCGCACACTTGTGGAATAATGTCAAAAAATTTTTCCTACAGTTTGTTTTTAATTCTTTTACACTTTTTTCTATTTCATCAACTTGAGCTGTAAATAAAAATACCAAATACTCAATAATTGTCACATTTTTTAACCCTTTAAATGCCGTGTTTGTAATGTAAACAAACCATTTTTTTGGATGCAAAAAACACAAAAAATGTATTTTTTTTCAATATACTACAGAAAAAGTGGATCACATATTATTTGATTTTTTCATCCTGGCATATGTCAGTGATTAACTCCAACATTGGTTAATTTGCATTATTATTTTTGGCGCTAGGTCAAATGTTCAAAAATACTAGCATCTGTCACCAAGTGTGCCAAAAATGCACACCTATAAATCAAACTATTAAATATTATATATTGATTTATTTTTCTGCTGTAATTGGATTTATTTTTGTAAATCAAGGTCAGCCCTAATCATACATATCAAATAATCATTCATTTTAGATTTTTTTTTAACCTTTTAAACGATCTGTTTTCATCATGATGTCACAACATTTTTTGATGCAAAAAACACACAATATGTTTTTGGGTTTTTTGTTTTTTTTTTTCAAAGTATTACAAAAAAAATTGGTTTACATATTATTTGATTTTTGCTGCCTGGCATATGTCAATGATTAACTCCAACACCAGTTAATTTGCATTATTATTTTTGGCACTAGATCAAATGTTAAAAAATACTAGCATCTGTCACCAAGTGTGCCAAAAATGCACATCTATAAATTAAACTATTAATATTAAATATTATATATTGATTAATTTTTCTGCTGTAATTTGATTTTATTTTTGTAAATGAAGGTCAGCCCTAATCATACATATCAAATAATCATTCATTTAGATTTTTTAACCTTTTAAATCATCTCTTTTCATCATGATGTCACTATATTTTTTGATGCAAAAACACAAAATATGTTTGTTTGTTTTTTTTCAAAATATTACAAAAAAAATTGGATTACATATTATTTGATTTTTTCATCCTGGCATATGTCAGTGATTAACTCAACATTGGTTAAGTTGCATTATTATTTTGGCGCTAGGTCAAATGTTCAAAAATACTAGCATCTGTCACCAAGTGTGCCAAAAATGCACATCTATAAATTAAACTATTAAATATAAATATTATATATTGATTAATTTTTCTGCTGTAATTTGATTTTATTTTGTAAATGAAGGTCAGCCCTAATCATACATATCAAATAATCATTCATTTTAGATTTTTTTAACCTTTTAAATCATCTCTTTTCATCATGATGTCACTATATTTTTTGATGCAAAAAACACAAAATATGTTTGTTTGTTTTTTTTCAAAATATTACAAAAAAAATTGGATTACATATTATTTGATTTTTTCATCCTGGCATATGTCAGTGATTAACTCCAACATTGGTTAAGTTGCATTATTATTTTTGGCGCTAGGTCAAATGTTCAAAAATACTAGCATCTGTCACCAAGTGTGCCAAAAATGCACACCTATAAATCAAAGTATTAAATATTATATTTTGATTTATTTTTCTGCTCTAATTTGATTTTATTTTTGTAAATGAAGGTCAGCCCTAATCATACATATCAAATAATCATTCATTTTAGATTTTTTTAACCTTTTAAACGATCTCTTTTCATCATGATGTCACTATATTTTTTGATGCAAAAAACACCAAAATACATTTTTGTTTTTTTCAAAATATTACAAAAAAATTGGATCGCATATTATTTGATTTTTGCAGCCCTGGCATATGTCAATGATTAACAGCAACATGAACAACATTAATACATTAATTTAGACCCTCCTCTCTCAAATGAAGCCCAGATATCAGTAAAAGCAGGATTTATGCTTTAATGGCTTTCGGATCAAAACAGTGGTTATAATGGAAGAATAGTGCGTTTTAGGCACACTTGGGAGACAGATGCTAGTCTTGTAATTTTCTTTTGTTTACAATGTGCACATTTTAGTTGGTGGCCAGAATTTTAAAGATCATGCACAAATGAATAACTTTTGAATTTTAACCTTATTTAAATTGTGAAAAATAATATGAAGTTTTTTAACACGAAGTGCAAAGTGTGCCTAAAAAGCGCACCCGGATACCGGAGGGATAATAGCATTTTGTTTTTGTATGGTCAAGAAAAAGAAGGGATTGACAGTCCATCATCCTCACAGTTCTGGATTTCCCCAGGCCGTAAAAGGAAAACCTCATATTTTTTACTGTGTGCTCATACTTCCTAAACACCCTGCAGTGAAATATTGCTCAGGAGCGATGCGCCTTCATGAGTAAAGGGGTAATAAGAGACTTAAAGGTCAGATCGTCTGTCTTAGTGGGGTTTTAATGGAAAGTGTGGCCACTTGCCAAGGTCTGGTGGTCTCAAGGACCCTAGGTTAAGTAATGCTAAGGCTCCAGTTAATAACAAAACACTTCCAATAAAGGCTGCATCATTACAGAAAAGTGGCTGCAAGCACTTTGATTCCTTTTGAAACCAACAAAAGTAGCAAATCCATGCTGAGACCTTGCCTTTGAAGAGAAAGGTACAAGAAAAAAAAAAAAAAAAAAATCCTATGCTTTAGTTCTGATTCCTAACAATGTTTTGTTGAATAGACTTATTTTATGGAAGTAAATCTGTCATTAGATTTTGAATTATAAAAGATGTTGAATTTGTAGCACAGAATTTTTTTTTGCACTGAAATTAAGTATCTGATTTTTTGCACTGAAATTAAGTATCTGATTTTTTGCACTGAAATTAAGTATCTGATTTTTTTTTTTTTTGCACTGAAATTAAGTATCGGAATTTTTTTTTTGGACTGAAATTAAGTATCTGATTTTTTTTAATTTTTTGCGCTGAAATTAAGTATCAGAATTTTGTTTGGACTGAAATTAAGTATCTGATTTTTTTTTTTTTTTTTTTTTTTTTTTTTGCGCTGAAATTAAGTATCTGATTTTTTTTTTTTGCACTGAAATTAAGTATCGGAATTTTTTTTTTTGACTGAAATTAAGTATCTGATTTTTTTTTTTTTTTTTGCGCTGAAATTAAGTATCAGAATTTGTTTTGGACTGAAATTAAGTATTTGATTTTTTTTTTTTTTTTTTTTTTTTTTTTGCGCTGAAATTAAGTATTGGAATTTTGTTTTGGACTGAAATTAAGTATCTGATTTTTTTTTTTTTTTTTTTTTTAAACCTGTCAGATAACCATGGAACATCTAAACCAGGGGTGTCAAACATGCGGCCCGGGGGCCAAATGCGGTCCGCCAAAGGGTACAGTTGGGCCCCTGGGATGTTTTTGGCCAAGTGCAAAAATTCCACAGTCTTGATTGAATTAAGCAAAAAATAAATAAAAGTTAGCTTGAATTAAGGAAAAAAAATCTTGAATTAAGCCAAATAAAAATCTTCAATTAAGTAAAAAAAAAAAAAAAAATCTTCAATTAAGCCAAAAAAAAAAAAAAATCTCAAATTTAGCAAAAAATCTTGAATCAAGCTGAAAAAAATCTTCAATTAAGTAAAAAAAAAAAAAAATCTTGAATTAAGCAAAAAAAAAAAACAACCTTCAATTAAGCTTAAAAAAATCCTCAATTAAGTAAAAAAATCTTCAATTACATTAAAAAAATCTTGAATTAAGCCAAAAAAAAAATCTTCAATTAAGTAAAAAAAATCTTCAATTAAGCAGAAAAAAAAAAACTTCAATTAAGCTAAAAAAAAAAAAAATCTTCAGTTAAGTAAAAAAAATCTTCAATTAAGAAAAAAAAAAAAAAAAATCTTGAATTAAGCAAAAAAAAAAAAAATCTTCAATGAAGTAAAAAATCTAGAATCAACAACTTACATTTTTTTCTTTGTTGTAGTGCAAAAAATAACATTAAATTATGAAAATATTGACATTTACAAACTACACTAAAATGTGAATGACCTGAACAAATATGAACAACCTGACATGTCTAAAGAAAATTCAGCACAATTTTAACAATTTTTCTGCCTGTTCCTCAGTGTTTAGTGTCTTTGTAGATCTGATCCATAATGCACATGGACAAATGAGAAGTTGACGAATAATATTGTTAAAATTGCACAAAATTTTCCTCACATTTTTAAATTTAAATTTCAGTTCTTTCATGTTTTTTTTTTTTTTTTTTTTTGAAAGTTTATAAAAGTAAGTATTTTCATAATTTAATTTTTTTTTTTTTTTTTTTAACACTAAAACAAAGACAAAAATTTGGAGTTGTCATTATTTATAGGTTATTATGTTATTATTTTTCTGGTCCGGCCCACTGCAGAATTTAGCTGAATAAGGCCCCTGAACTAAAATGACTTTGACACCTGTGGTCTAAAGGCTGAAAATATATAAAATTCAAACTCCTTGACAAGCAATGCAACTACAAAAAAGTGCATTTGTTTTATTTCACCTCTCTGAACATGAAGGTATTATTTCTGGTCTGCCTGGTCAAGACATAGTGGGCCACTAGATAAATATAAACCAGAGAATCAATAGTGTTAGAGTTTATTCTGACGTGTGGTTACAGTGTTGAAAATTAGATTCTTTTTCTCATTTATAGAAACATCAACATCCTGTCAAGACTAGACTTATAAATGTTATGTTTTTCCGAAAGTCTGTCAATTCGAATTGCAATTTAAAGTAAAACACAGACAAGGTTGGACAGTCCTGTTCAGTTCTGCCGAAATCTAAAATAATACTTAAAATATCCCTTCCCAGATAGATACAGGGTATGTTTCAATAATCCTTTTTGTTGATTCTGTGCTAATGAGCCAGGTTAGCAGACAGCCTGGATGACTTTATCCAGGCTCAGTGTGACAGACGACGTGTAACCTAAGATCCTCTGGATCTTAATACTGTTGCCTGTCTTGACCCACTTTTAATGATTATTCTGCCTGCAGCGAGTGGATTAGTCCTGTCTATAGAGTCCTGAAGAAAGAAGCGGGGAAATGAGCTATTGTACAAGATAGGCACTACTGCCTCATTTGTGAAATTAGGAAATCGTAAAACGGCATTAATTTAATGTTGAATGTTACTTAAGATTATATTTCTAAAACTTTTATTCCAGGAAGACATAAAGTGGAAATAACTGTTGATTCCATGGAAAAAATGCCTGCCTGGTCCACCATTAAACCAAAATGACCTTCACATGTGCATTTGAACCCTTAGGGGTCTGAGCCTATTTTTGGCCGTTTTTGAGTACTTTTGATTTTGCCTTTATATATTATACAAGAAAAGTTTACTATACCCATGTTTGGTATCTTTTTTTTTCAGCACAACTTCATCTATCTCAGGGCTGTCAAACTCATTTTAGTTCAGGGGCCACATTCAGCTAAATTTGATCTGAAATGGGCCGAACCAGTAAAATAATAACATAATAATATATAATTAATGTCAACTCCAATTTTTTTCTCTGTTTTAGAGCAAAAAAAAAAAGTTAATTTACATTATGAACAGGTTTATATCTACAAACGATCCTTTCAAAAGATGTGAGTACAATGAACAACTGAAAAAATAAGTGTAATTTTAACAATAATCTGCCTCAGTTTATCATTTACACATGTGTATTATAACGTACAGATCACAGTGGATCTACAACACACAAAACATTTAATAACAGACAGAAAATTGTTAAAATTGTACTTACTTCTCTTAAGACATTTCTGGTTATTCGCATTTTTTTTTTTTTTTTTTTTGCAAAATTACAACTTTGTTTTAGTGTAAATACATGAAAATATTTACATTTACATGGAGAAACATTGGAGTTGTCATTATTTCTATGTTATTATGAAAGTATTTGACTGGTCCTGCCCACTTGAGATTGAATTGGTCTGAATGTGGAACCTGAACTAAAAGGATTGTTAATATCTTCAGTGTAATTTTTGCATTTCACAAATTCATCCCAAGGGCCGGAATGGACCCTTTGGTGGGCCGGATTTAGCCCTGGGCTGCATGTTTGACACCTGTGATCTATGTCATCTGTCTATTATTTTTTCACTTTAACCTACTATATCAACGCAAAAGGCCAAAAAACACACAAAAAATCTAAAATCCGATTTGAAAAATTTATAGAATTTATTGCATAAATAATACAAAGATGCTTAATGAATTTTCAAAGACTTTAAAAGTGAATATTGGTTCCAAATCTTAGGTATATGAAATTGAAATTCTAATAAATTAAAACTGTACTCAAATATTTGACATAAAAGCCTATCTTTACATAGGTGTTTTCTCTGGTTTTCGCACCCCCCCCAGTCCTCCTGGTTTCCACATCCAGTTCAGGTGGGGGTCATCCTCACCTTATCTGTAATGCTAATGCAGTCTGTGGATTAGAATAACGCAGATTCGGCTAGTTTTTTGCATTTTGAAAAAGGACAAAAAATGACAAAGATATGGTCAGAAATATAACCCCCCTCCCCACCACCACCACCACCACCTCATTTTCATACTTTCACTCACATTTGTTTGCTCCGGTTTCAAACCCTCATATCTCTGCTTGTATTTGCTCTATCAACATCAAAATAAAAAGTGAGAGAGCGTTTCAAGTCCACACTTTCAGATGCAATTGTCCCCAGTCCACAGTCACAGGGCCGTGACCGTGGACCCCTAAGGGTTAGTTTTATTTATTTATTATTTATTTATTTAATAGGGACAGTGCATATTAATGAACATCTACAACAATTGCAGCTGTAAATATGCCAGATTGTAGCAGCAGTGCTAATTTCCATCTGTAGTCCCTAGGCAGGTGACAAGAAAGACAACTGACAAAAAGGCAAAATATTGTAAAAGACATTATAAAAAAACGGTACAAAGAATGCAAAACATCCTAAAAACACACAGGACAACATAGTGAGGATGATCTACTGATGGTCACAGGCTTGGTTTTCCTTCATCCAATGTTTAAGTTGTGATTTGAAGGAGGCATATGATTGTGAGTCTCTTATGTTGAGCGGTAAACTGTTCCCATATTCAGTCCCAGTGACTGAAAGTGCAGTTTGTCCAAAAGTGTGCGCCTGTGTGGCACCTCACAGTCTCCTCGAGCTGTGGCCCTGGTGACCATCCCACTGACAGAGCGGGATTTGATAAAATCTGTCAAGGGAGGAGGGGCGAATCCATGCAAGACTTTAAATATCAAGCAAGCATTTTTAAAATTCACAAAATTATTAAAATTAAGAATTTATATTTATCTAAAACAATGCAATGGTGAAAATTAAGTGGGTTTTTTTTTTTATCAAATATTTTTATGGCTTTTTTAAAAAGTGATTCTAAAGGTTTGAGTGATGTGCCAGCAGCAAGTGACCAGGACGTTATGCAGTATTCAATATGAGAGAAAATCATGGAGTGTAAAAACATCTTAGCAGCATGTAGGGTCAAGAAGGGTCTGACTTGTTTAAAATTTTGTACAAGAACTGCTTAATGTGTCAGTAACCCAACAATTAACAGCCAAATATAACAGCAACTAACATTTTGTAGTGGCGAAGGATAAAAACAGCTAATTACCAATGATAATCTAATACACCTGTGATCTACAAGAAAACTGTAGGTTGGCACTTCTCTAGCATTTGCTCAAATTTGGTTCATTTGGCTCAAACTTAACCCATAAAGACCCGGTGTTAATTTTTGTGTCAATTCCTGATTGATTTTTTCTCTCTATTTCACCTTTCTTAAGCCTTTATTGGACAAGTGACTATTTTTGGTCATTTCCACATAAATAAAGTTCAAATGGATTATGTGGATGTTGACAAGTGTCTGTACAGGGGTTGGACAAAATAATGGAAACACCTTAAAAAATCAACAAATATAATTTAATATGGTGTAGGTCCGCCTTTTGCGGCAATTACAGCCTCAATTCTCCGAGGTATTGATTCATACAACTTGTGAATTGTTTCCAAAGGAATTTTAAGCCATTCTTCAGTTAGAATACCCTCCAATTCTTTTAGAGACGATGGCGGTGGAAATCGACGTCTTACTTGAATCTCTAAAACTGACCATAAATGCTCAATAATGTTGAGGTCTGGGGACTGTGCCGGCCATACGAGATGCTCAACTTCATTAGAATGTTCCTCCTGCCATTCTTTAACAATTCTAGCTGTATGGATTGGGGCATTATCATCTTGAGGTGAAGGTGTTTCCATTATTTTGTCCAACCCCTGTATGTTGTTGTAATGTTCTAAATACATGTTGGTGTCACATTACATACGGTTTTTTAAAACATTTTTTGATATTTCCTTTTTTTTGCCACTTACTGGTAAGGAACCAAATATGGTACTCCATTGACCTTGATTTTCTACATAATGATGAAAATATTTGTAAAATTTCTCAAAGGTAATAAATTCTTGTTATGTCCACCAATAACACACTATGGGTGACATTTTGAATTTCACAGTTTTTCTATGAGTGAACTATAAAGGGTTAAGTGATGTATCATCACTGATTACAATACTCTCCTCTGTATTTTGGAATTTTAAACATGACATGTCAATGCAAACCCTTTTTACTAAAGAAATATTATTGCTATAAATTGCTAACAGATTGAGTTTGTGGTGAAAATGATAATTCCTGGGAATATATTGTCTTCTATGATTTTTATGTGTGCACAGTAGATAATTACGACACAATTTAAAGTTTTTTTGATGTTCTCTAACAAAATACTTCCTGTCTGTATTTCAGAGATTTTCCCCTGGCCTCGCAGCTATAGAAAAATATGTCAATTAAGTGTAATAATGTTTGATACAGATACAAGAGTGTGTTTTTTAACACTTCTAGTAATGCTAATTGTCCTTTTTGCTGCCAAGGCCAAGCAAACATTAAGCACATCAGCAGTGTTTGTAAAAAGGGTAATTGCATTTAATTGATTCACCTGCTTCTGTAAGTGGAATGACCAATAGAGACAAACAGTTGTTTTATATTCAGTTATTGATATCTTTGTGAAAAAAAGTGGATTTTTCTTCAATTTTCTGTTTTGGATATAATAACCCTCAACTTTAGTCTGAGCTTTGATAAATATCTACATGATCAGTGAATTAAATTATGTAAAATATTTGATTTTGACTGAAAAAATGCAAAATACAGAGGATAATATTATAGTAAATGGTGATAAATCACTTAGGAAATGTTAAAAAGACAGAAAAAATCATTTGACAACTGCCACAAAAGTCACACTGGGTGTTTATGGGTTCATTCATTGTCTCAAACCATCTTCACAAAATGTCACCACAATGATTCCACTCACATCAGGAGGTAAAAGTCCACTTCCCCTTGCGTCCGGTTGCTTTCTCATTTCCTGGCGGTCTCCTGGCCGGCTGTTGTGTATTATGGCAGGGTTCACAAAGTTCATGAGTACACAGGTTTAGTGGTTGCCAGAGGGTCTTGCTCTGGGAAAAGTGAGATTTACAATGAAAACCGATGTAACTAGTAGAACATATTGAATCATGCTCCATGCTGTGATGCAGTTTGAGAAGCTGAAATGGCCAATTAAACCTCCAGCACAGATATAGACGAGCACACAAAGCTAAATTGATAAGCAGACATGTTAAGACGGCACACAAAACACACCCCACGCCGCCAAGGAAACGCCAAAGACGTGCCTCCTATTGGTCCAATCAGTCAGACAGAAGCATCCCAGGCAGATTCTGTGTTCTTTTTTTTTTTTTTTGGCTTGTTTACATATTTCTATCTATCTATCTATCTATCTATCTATCTTTCTATCTATCTATCTATCTATCTATCTATCTATCTATCTATCTATCTATCTATCTATCTATCTATCTATCTATCTATCTATCTATCTATCTATCTATCTATCTATCTATCTATCTATCTATCTATCTATTCATTGTTTTGTTCTATTTGTTCATTGTGCTACTTATCTGTTTATTTTTGTTCATTTCTTGCCCATTTTGCTCAGTTTTTATTCATTTACTTCATTTTTCATTGATTCTGTTGCTTATATTTGTCCATTTTGTTGTTTTTTTTTTTACTTATTTTGATGCCTACTTTCATTGTTGTTCATTTTTGTCTCATTTTTGTTCATTTCTCATTGATTGTTTTGCATTTTTGTCCATTTTGTTCCTTCGTTTGTTCATGTTTTACTTGTTTTGTTGCTTATATTCATCATTTATATTCATTTCGTTTCTATCTATCTATCTATCTATCTATCTATCTATCTATCTATCTATCTATCTATCTATCTATCTATCTATCTATCTATCTATCTGACTTTTCATCATTTTGTTCTTTTTGTTCATTGTGCTAAGTATTTATATTATTTTTGTTCATTTTCTTGGCCATTTTGGTCAGTTTTTATTCATTTTACCTCATTTTTGTTAATTTTTCATAGATTTTTTTTTTTTCATTTTTGTCCATTTTGTTCCTTATTTTGTCTATCATCTATCTATCCCTCTAAACTGATAAGCAGACATGTTAAGACGATGCACAAACACACCCACGCGGCCAAGGAAATTCGAAAGACATGCCTCCTATTTGGTCCAATCAATCAGACAGAAGCATCACAGGCAGATTCTGTTTTTTTTTTTTTTTTTTTTTTGGCTTGTTAACATGTAGTGTGCTGTAGAGGTGCAGTCATATATCACTGAGTTAGCATTGTGAAAGTTCATGGCTGTGTTTGCTGTGTTATTGTAGTAATAAACATGATTGAGTGGGTGCCTTATAAAGTGCATTCTGGCCCGATCCAAGGTTGCATAGTCATTTTAAATATAATGAAAAGTGAGCGAAGGCTAACCTTGACAATGAGCGACCAGGGAGAATCAAAGATGAGAGCAAGGGGGAGTTTTTATGTGTTTGTCTTTAAAGGAAAATGGGACTCGTCCAATAATAAAAAGACATGTTTGTGGAGGAGAACATTTGTAACATTATGACGGTATGAATTGTGGGCTTTTTATAGTTGCTATGAACCACAGGGTATCTGTCTTATTTAAAAAGAGACGTAAAAAGAATGTATAATTCAGCAGGTTAAAGGCTTGAGGTTTTTTTTTTTTTTTCTTTCAGGTTTGTTTGTTTCCACGTAGCCTCTTAAACCTGGCAACTGCTGTTCTGTCTGTGTTGCCATGGTAATGCTATGGGACACTTATAGAAATATATACATTATACATCTATGTAACCAAAAGAACATCACTTAACCTTTTATTGGGCACTCATTCCCTGGTCATGGAACACTGGACCAGCTATATACTTGTCATCGGGTGCTTGAGGGTTCATGGGAGTTCGCCCAGCTGGTCCACATGTGTTTTGTGGATTTGGAGAAGGCGTTCGACCGTGTCCCTCGTGGTATCCTGTGGGGGGTGCTTTGGGAGTATGGGGTCCGGGGCCCTCTGCTAAGGGCAGTCCAGTCCTTGTATGACCGAAGCAGGAACCTGGCTCACATTGCCGGCAGTAAGTCAGACCTGTTCCAGGTGCATGTTGGACTCCGGCAGGGCTGCCCTTTGTCACCGGTTCTGTTCATAATTGTTATGGACAGAATTTCTAGGTGCAGCCAGGGGCCAGAGGGGGTCCGGTTTGGGGACCACAGGATTTTGTCTCTGCTTTTTGCAGATGACGTTGTCCTGTTGGCCTCATTGAACCTGGACCTTCAGTGTGCCCTTGGGCGGTTTGCAGCCAAGTGTGAAGTAAGCGGGATGAGGATCAGCACCTCCAAATCCGAGGCCATAGTTCTCGACCGGAAAAAAGGTGGTCTGCCCTCTCCGGGTCTGTGGGGAGGTCTTTGCCCCAAGTGGAGGAGTTCAAGTATCTTAGAGTCTTGTTCACGAGTGAGGGAAGGATGGAGCGTGAGATTGACAGACGGATCGGTGCAGCGTCTGCAGTGATGCGGTCACTGTACCGGTCAGTTGTGGTGAAGAAGGAGCTGAGCCGAGAGGTGAAGCTCTCAATTTACTGGTCAATCTATGTTCCTACCCTCACCTATGGTCATGAGCTTTGGGTCATCACTTAAAGGACAAGATCCTGGATACAAGCGGTCGAAATGAGTTTCCTCTGCAGGTGGCTGGGCGCACCCTTAGGGATAGGGTGAGGAGCTTAGGTCACCAGGGAGGAGCTTGGAGTAGAGCCGCTGCTCCTCCACATTGAGAGGGGTCAGCTGAGGTGGCTCAGGCATCTGTTTCGGATGCCTCCTGGACGCCTCCCCCCGGAAGAGCTGGAGGAGGTGTCTGGGGAGAGGGAAGACTGGGCATCCCTGCTTAGACTGTTACCCACGCGACCTGGCCCCGGATGAAGCGGAAGATAATGGATGGATGGAATAATGCTATGCTAGGCTATGCTATGTTCTGTATTGCAATGAAATGATTCTGAATGGAAACAAATGGACCGTGGCTTGACACTCACATGTATGTTTTTTTTTTTCCATTGATGCAGGAATTATCAGGACTGCCTTAGCTAACATGGACCGGGAAGCCAGAGAACACTACACTGTTGTTATTCAAGCCAAAGACATGGCAGGCCAGGTCGGAGGCCTCTCTGGCTCCACCACCATCAACATCACCCTCACAGATGTCAACGACAACCCGCCTAAGTTCCCCCAAAGTATGTATACAACAGATAACACTTTAACCGACAAAATGAAATCAGTGTTGCTTCATGTATCCCTTCATGACTTAATCATGAGGATAATTTAGTTTTACCAAGTGACTATTCTTACCTTCTACTGAATATTTTAGCTTGTGTTACATTAATCTGACAAACTGACTGAAAATGCACTAAGCTATTCTTAGCATGGTTTTGCCTTGAGCAGAAGACCTCTACTCTGCCTGCAGCAGCACGTTACCTGAAGAGCATTTAATGTGAAGAGTTCTGTGTTTTAATAGTGGAAATGTAATCATCCTTAAAAAAAAAAAAAAAAAAGTCTTAGTATTATAGGTCTCAGCTGTGTAATTTTATTTTTTTTCTACTTTTCCTCAAGTGATAGACCATCTGTAAATTAGTATTCGCAGCAATTTCTTTTAATGATCACATTTTCATGCACAAATTGTTTAATCATAAATCAAATCATGATTATTGAGGTTTCCTTCACAGAAATTCCACATTCCTCTCAGTAAAGTGCGTCATTATTGCACCATTCTATCTGAATTTTCTTAAATTACCAAAAAATTAGCCGAGCATTCGTCAAAACCATCTGTTTTGCTTTCAAAAATTTCTCCATTTTAGTGATAAATTTAAGTAATAATAAAGTCGCAACTCTTTGTCTTTGAAGCTGCCTCATCAACCACAATCACCCTTCGGCTCTGAGTTTTTTTTTCATTTCTTGCTGCTGTGAAGAACTAATTCAAAACCATCAACATTTTCTGAATAATCATCTGCCTTCGGAGTTGATATGCTCCACTGCAGTGCTATCACCCTTGGTTTTTGCATTAATGTCAGTTGAAGCACTGCAGAGCATTTTTAATGACATTCCCTCAGGAACAAATGGTGACAGATTTGAACTGCTTAGCTAAGCCCTTTTAGAAGAACATTTAGACAATGATATGAGGGCAGATCAGCCTGTGTTTAAAGGAGATTTTTTTTTTTTTTTGGTGCTCTCTCTAAATGGGTCCCCCCGCTCATTGTTCATCCGCAGAAAATTATGAGCTGTATGTCGTTGAATCAGCTCAAGTAGGAAAACCGGTGGGGAAGATCAAAGCCAACGACGAGGACCTCGGCATCAATGCAGACATCAAGTACAGCATCATTAACTCAGAGGGGGCCAACATGTTCTCCATATCCACCGACAGGGACACAAGGGAGGGAATCATCAGCCTCAAAAGGTAAGGCTGCTAGAACTCTCTAACAAATTTGTAATTAGGATAGAGGCTAAATTGTACCAGCAAAGGCATGGGAGGAAATAGACTGCCAGCTGAGATTAACTCTTTATCGGGCAAGTGACTATTTTTGGTAATTTCCACATACATTACAAGACAGTACAGGGTGGGGAAGCAAAATTTACAATGAACATTTAGTTGTTTTTTCTCAGCAGGCACTACGTCAATTGTTTTGAAACCAAACATATATTGATGTCATAATCATACCTAACACTATTATCCATACCTTTTCAGAAACTTTTGCCCATATGAGTAATCAGGAAAGCAAACGTCAAAGAGTGTGTGATTTGCTGAATGCACTCGTCACACCAAGGAGATTTCAAAAATAGTTGGAGTGTCCATAAAGACTGTTTATAATGGAAAGAAGAGAATGACTATGAGCAAAACTATTAGGAGAAAGTCGTGGAAGATACTATTAAAGAAGAATGGGAGAAGTTGTCACCCGAATATTTGAGGAACACTTGCGCAAGTTTCAGGAAGCGTGTGAAGGCAGTTATTGAGAAAGAAGGAGGACACAGAAAAAAACATTTTCTATTATGTCAATTTCTTGTGGCAAATAAATTCTCATGACTTTCAATAAACTAATTGGTCATACACTGTCTTTCAATCCCTGCCTCAAAATATTGTAAATTTTGCTTCCCACCCTATAACAGCAACAGTTACAGTGAGGGAACATTCTCAAGTCCGCAGAGTCTGTAAGGTCCACCTCTGCATGAACAGTGAGTGGACCTGGGCTCATTTCTGCCATACTTTGTTAAATTGGGTTTCTGTAAATTGGCTTAGAGTCTGGCTTTGACCAACTCTATATATAAAGTGTCATGAGATAACTTTTTTGTTGTGATCTGGCGCTATATAAATAAAATTTGACTGATTGAGTGATTTGATTGGTTTTCCCCTGTAAGTTGCTTTGGAAAAAAGCGTCTGCCAAATGCATAAACATAAACACAAAACATGAATTGTTAAGCCCAGCACAATGCAAAATGCATCTATTCAACGCATTTTGCGCCATCGCGTTTCTGGGCTCGCTCTTTGTTCATAAACAACTAGCGCAACGCAAAATGTGTTTGTGTGTTACTTCGTTAACCCCAACGTGACGCAAAATGCGCTATCCCGTTTCTGGGCTAGTTGGTTAAAAGTGTGCGCTCGCCCAGTCCTCGCTAAAGGCTGATTTTAACGCGGACCTCAGAGGTTGGCATTAGAAGGAGGATGTATTCTTGCAGCTTGTTGAGCCGCATTATGTAATAAATTCCCATTATGTAATAAAAAGTTCAAAATGTAATAATAAGAATGTCACGTCATCTTGTAATAAAGCCGCATTATGTAATAACTGATGCATTTTGTAATAACTACCTCAATGCATTATGTCGTAAATTTTTTTCACATTATGTAGTAAGTTATTACAATTTGAGAAGTTTATTACAAAATGCACTTGACACATTTTTATTTTCAGGAAAATGTAATGTGCTAAATTAATCTTTAAAGTGTGTGGTTAAAGTTCTGATTCATACCTGTAGCTCCTGTGACTAATTTCTTCTAAATTGCTCTGAAATTATATTAATTTGGATTGTTATTACATAATAAACCATATTATTACATTTTTTAAAATAAAATGTGTCATGTGGGAACACCCCTTGCTAGCAATTTTGCAAATAATTTTCATGGTTGATTCTATCAAATGCCTTAGACGCATCAATAAAGCATAGAAACACTGATGACTTAAGGCTTGTGTACCTAGATACAATCTCTTCTAGCACTATTTCTATAAGTGCTGTATAAAGGGTTAACAAGGATGCGAATGATTAAAAAACACAGTCTGTAAGTGTTTTATTAGGAACATCCTGCGTTTAGCTAATTAATTGATGTCCAAATGATGCTTTTTCCCCAACAGTCTTTGGATTACGAGAGAAAGAAGACCTACACCCTGCCACATCGAGGGAACGAATACACACGTCGATCCTCGCTTTTCCTATCTCGTTCTTTTAAAGACACTGCTACTCTAAAGATCTCAGTCGGTGATGTGGACGAGCCTCCTGTCTTTTCTATGGATTATTATATCATGGATGTTTATGAGAATTCGCCAGGCGGCACAGAAGTGGGCGCTGTAACAGCTCGAGATCCAGACAGCAATAACAGTCCAGTCAGGTAAGACATCCATGCTTTAACACCTCTGTGTGCTTGTAGATTGCCAATAGCAATGTGACATGTCCAAGTGTAATATTCACATCGCAGGAGCTGCCGTTTTTTTTGATAAAGGTAAAGTCTATCATGGTCGTATGTCATTAGAACGGAGCTCTGTGGTGATACAAAGATGCATCACCCTACGAATTATTTACCCCTGATGTAAGAAAAATGTGTTGTTATAGACTGCAGAAATAGTCACATTATTTTATAATTTTTTTTTTTTATTGTTTTGAAGCATTCACACGTATAGGCAAGTTAGAGTGAGCACTTAGCGTATTAAGGGGAGTTACATTGGGAAAGCGATCTGTAAAGAATAATTACAGAGGGTTTTTTCGAGGTTTTTTTTTTTTTTTTTTTTTTTTTTTTTTTTACAGTGTATGCACTGCCAAGCCAAATATTATTTCACCAATTTGATTTAACAAAGCAAATAGGTAAGAGCTTTCCATCAGGTAATTATAGCAAAGAATAATATGCACCAGCACCAGCTGCTTTATTTAACCCTAACTGATGTTGTAAGCAGCTTCTTATCTCTTAAACAACCATCTGTTTGTAGAGAGCATAAAGATTCAAAGATTCAAAAAATTTTGTTTGCCATTTGTGCATACATAGACACATAGGAACTTTTGTGCAGTCGTTCAGGGAGTCAGGCAAAAGATACTACAAAAAACACATAGTTCTTTAAAAAAAAAAAAAGTCCATTTACAGCTATAAACATATACACATATATATAAAAGTGCATAAAAACCAATAAAAGTGCATAAAATTGACCCAGGAGGACAATAAATAAAATGAAATAAATAAATACACCACATGGAGGTCGTCGTGTACAACGAGCTCATATATATAAACATACACACCTACACACATGCATATGCATACATATACACACATACATGTACACATACACACATACATTATATTGCACTATGTCCAGTTATTTTGCGTTGGCCAGGATTGGACTTTTTCAAAGGGAAATCTGGTTTGATGAGTCCAGATTGACCCTGTTCCAGACTGAGAAGAGATTACCCATCATGCCTAGTGCCTACAGTATAAGCCTATGGGGCCAGTGTTCGGATCTGGGGTTGATTCAGTTGGTCAAGTCTAGGTCCAGCAATGTAGTGTGTCCAAAAAAATGGACACATGTATTGAATGGCCAAGTAGGAACATCAGTGGATTTTTCTTTGCAGATGATACTGGCATATTCCAACATGACAAAACTAGAATTGAAAGTGTTTCAGAGTGTTTCAAAGAGTGTAAGGCTTCATTTTTACATTTGGATTGGCCTCCTTATAGACCAGACCTGAACTCCATTGAGAATATACATATGGGATGTGCAGGAGAAGACTACATATTGACCCGACTCTCATCTTTATATAAGATCTTGGAGAAAAATGAATGCAATGCCAGGGTGAATGTATTTCAGCTAAAGGTCATCCTATGAAATATGCATGCCTTTTTTTTCTTTTTGACCCAGTGTGTTTACCTGATGTAATGATGTTCACATTGGTAACAAACGAATGGAAGTATTCAATGGGAGTGGTATGTTTTAGGATGCCTACGCCTCCATTCACTGGGCACTGTAGGCCGATGAATTATTTGATGCAAATGCAAATGATGTGAATTGAGTTCTTGGTTTTTCATGGTCACCAAGTCGTCAGGGGTTGAACACCTGTGGGAGATTTTCGACTATTGTGGACTGGATGTTTGATGTATGTACCGTGCAATTTAGAGGATACGTAATCAGAATGGCAGAACAATATCTTAAGATGGAGCTAAAAAATGTAACCCTACATCCTAGTGAGAAATGAATATGATATAGTTGTTGTCGCTGGATAAAACTATAACAAGAAATTTAGTACGACCAACTCACAGTGTGACTGCTGTTACTACTTCTAATTCTACTGATGCAGAACTAAATGCATTGATCAACATAACACATACATTATGCATGCAAAAATTACTAGTCCACAGTCTCCCTGTCCTCAACTTTCATTTTTTAAAATAAATGTCACTGTTGTAGCAGAATGACCTTTAACTTAGCTTTGCTGTTTGTAGCTATACTGCTGAAATTTCACCGTTTTGTTAATGCTGTTAGACAGCGCTCTCTGCCACTATCATTAAACCACCAAATGAAAGAAATCACTTTTGGAATAATGGTGTTTCATCCCTCCAGTACAGTTTGGAAACTTGAATAAATTCTAAAGCCCCATTGAAGCTGTTTTGGAGGTATGTACTGGTGCAAACTCCTTACTGAAATATTAAAGGTGCTTTGCTACACAAACCATTTTTACTTGTATTTTTTGAAATAGGTTAGGTCCAGGTGTTTGTTTATGTAGTGAATTTGAACAATGAACCACTACCCTCCTCTGTCTGCTATTGCCACTAAAAAGAAATAAGCAGAGAAATCACGTCAGTTAGAAAAGCTGGTCAGTGTGACGTGTTAAAGCACTGAGCTCATTACTATTTATGGCCACGCCCACAGAAATTGTCTAGCGCAGTGGACCAGGTTTTAAAGGTCCCGTATTATTGCTATTTTTTCAGTCACGTCATATAGGTCTCAGAAGCCCAAAAACATAGTATTTAAGTTTTTCGCCCCAAAATCATTTGTTCGGAGTTTCAGCGGTCAAAAAAGTCCCTCTCACCACCCTCCTCAGAACAGGCTGTTTCTGGGCCTGCTTCCGGGTATGCAAATGAACGCATCTGTCCACGCCCACTCCCCTCCCCTCTCTGGGAGAGGACGCGGCTTACGAATACACAAGTCACCTGTCTGAAATGCCCCTCTCTCGTCTACAATACACGTCTCAGACAGAACGTCTTTCCAAACACTGGCTTTCTTTGCCTTGAGGCGTGATTGAGCCCCAACGGAAAACGGCGGTGTTGTGTCGGGTTCGTGGACCTGACACGGAAAGACGCCTGCCGCCACTAATGCAGGCAGCTGCTAACAAGCTTGATGCTAACTATACTGATGCCAACCACAAAAGGCCCGCGTTCAAAGTAGTTCTGTTGAATGTCTCTTGATATTATCAGCTCTTGCATGTTAACAGGGACGCAAACGTTAGCAGCAGTAACCGAGCTATGTTAGCTGCCATGCTAACGTTAGACGTACACATCAACAACCACCAGCTTATCCTTAATGTAGGGTTATGCAGTAAAGATACAAAAAAATGATAAGAACTTACATCTCCCACACTTGTACTTGGGTCACGAAGCGTTGGTACTGCGTCCTTCTTGATTCGGAGTCTTTGTGCTAAGCCGGAGCTGTATGGGCCCATGTTCGAAAAACACTCGTCCATGAAATGCCAGGAACACACATACAAGTGTTTGGGAATGTTTGGTACGAGCATCACAGATATAATCCAGCCACTTTTTTCGGAGAGGCTCAGAAGTGGGGAGCAAAAATAAACTATCGTGTTGGTGTGTGCAGCCAACACCACAACTTGCGTGTCTCGCCTTCGCCATGTTTGTTGTCCAAGAGGTACTTTGCCAGGGTGGGGCTCGCTTTGCCAGGGTGAGGCTTACCTTTTCATGCAGGGTGGGGGCACAGTCAGGGGGAGGAATTAAATCTGCTTATGTTGTCATAAGTGGACCCAACTCAAACTCGGCCGTTTGAGCAGGCATTTTCACAAAATGTGGTGTAGCAAGGCAGGGAGGAAACAGACAGTTTTCAAATTTGAACCTCATAATGAGGCTACTGCAACACACACTACTGTAAGAAAACTTTCACAAAGTGAGATTTGCATAATATGGGACCTTTAATATACAACAAGCTGGAGCGCCGTAAAGGAGGGGTAAACATGACAAATTTGTGAGGTCCAGCATTCCCGGCGGGCCCATAGAGAAGTGGAGGGGCCCAGTGGAAACAGGGTAGAAGTTGGGAAAATTCCGTGCAAGGTCCGCCATACAAGAGAAGCATAGAAGCCAGGAGTCGGATGTTTAAAGCATGTTAAGTTTCACTTTCGGTCTGCCAGTTCCTCTACTACACAGGTGTCAAACATGCGGCCCGGGGGCCAAATCTGGCCCGCCAAAGGTTCCATTCTGGCCCGCATGATGAAAGTGCAAAAATGAACCTGAACAGTCCAGGTTGTCCAAATCATTTTGGTTCAGGTTCCACATACAGACCAATGTGATCTCCAGTAAAAATAACAACACAATAACCCATAAATAATGACAACGACAAATTTTCTTTGTGGAAAATTATGTGGAAAAAATTGACATGAAAAAAATAGTATTACACTGTGAAAATATTTACATTTACAAAACTGTTCTTTCACAATAAAATGCAAATAAATACATAAATAAAAACAAAGATGAACAACCCGAAATGTGCAATTTTAACAAAATTCTGCCTGTTGGTAAATGTTTGGTGCATTTATGGATCCACTGTGATCTCTTGTTTTGTTAATAATAAGAGATGTAGTATTGGAGAAATTGTTCAAATTTTAGTGCCAAACTCCAAAATTTTAACAATATTCTGCCTGTTACCAAATGTTTATGGAACATTGTGTGTAAATGTACATGTGTAAGTAATAAGTCGAGGTATAACATTGTTAAAATTGCACTAATTTTTCAAATGAAATTTCAGTTTTTTCAAGTTATTAGCATCTTTTTTGTAAAATGTAAATATTTTCATAATTTAATTGTTTGTTTGTTTTTTTTGTACTAAAACAAAAACAAAAACTTGGATTTGTCATTATTTTAAGTCATTAAGTCATTATTTTACTGGTCTGGCCCACTTGAGATCAAATTGGGCTAAATATGGCCCCTGAACCAAATGAGTTTGACACCGCTGCTCTACTTGTTGTGCAGGGTTGAAAAGCCAGGCTCTCATTGGCTAGCTGTTAGCCAATCAGTGTCAAGCAGATTAGCATGTTGAATATTCATGAGAACTGGCGCAACTCAAATTAAGTCTGTTGTACTGAATTCTACTCCCTGCCGAAAATTGCTCCCTCTTTCTAAGTCAACCATGAAAAGGACATAATTGTAGTTATGTTTTTTATCTGGTTAATATTAAAGAATGTGCAAACTGTGAGGTATATAAAACTTTCTAAAGTTAAATCTTCGATACACAACATACAAAATATGTAACAATAAAAACAGATACACCCGTGGCTGGGGATGCACTTTTCGACAGGGAGCAGAATTCGGCACCAGGTACTGCCGAAAACTGCATCCCCCATCAAAGGAGTGAAAACTTTAGTAGCTCACTTTTGGAGCTCTCTGGTGTGGCACGGGGAATTTGGTGCACATTGTCGTCTTTGAGTTGGACTTAGGAATGGGGAGCTTTTTTCGGCAGTTGCTGTGTGATGCAGTTTTCAGCAGGGTGTAGAATTGGCCCAACAGAGTCTCCAGCAGGCTTTCTATACCATGTTAGAATGGCTTGAAACTTGGTAACAAAGGCATTTTTTCCACAAAAAATGTTAGAGTCCATGGTAGAACTTCAGACATTAGCACACAAGTAATGAAATACATGTGGCAGGGCAACTTTAACCCTCCGGTATCCAGGTGCGCTTTTTAGGCACACTTTCCACTTCTCGTTAAAAAAACTTCATATTATTTTTCACAATTTAAATAAGGTTAGAATTTAAAAGTTGTTCATTTGTGCATGATCTTTAAAATTCTGGCCACCAACTAAAATGTGCACATTGTGAACAAAAGAAAATTACAAGACTAGCATCTGTCTGCCAAGTGTGCCTAAAACGCACTATTTCTTCCATTATAACCACTGTTTTTGATCCGTAAGCCATTAAGGCATAAATCCTGCTTTTACTGATATCTGGGCTTCATTTGAGAGGTGAGGGTCTAAATTAATTTATTAACGTTGTTAATGTTGCTGTTAATCATTGACATATGCCAGGCTGCAAAAATCAAATAATATGTAATCCAATTTTTATGTAGTATTTAAAAAAAACAACATATTTTGTGTTTTTTGCATCAAAAAATGTAGTGACATGAAGAAAAGAGTTCATTTAAAAGGTTAAAAAAAAATCTAAAATGAATGATTATTTATGTATGATTAGGGCTGACCTTGATTTACAAAAATAAAATCAAATTAGAGCAGAAAAATAAATCCATATATAATATTCAATAGTTTGATTTGTGGGTGTGCATTTTACGCACACTTGTTGACAGATGCTAGTATTTTTGAACATTTGACTTAGTGCCAGAAATAATAATGCAAATTAACCAGTGTTGGAGTTAATCATTGACATATGCCAGGATGAAAAAATCTAATAATATGTGATCCACTTTTTCTGTAGTATATTGAAAAAAATATTTTTTTGTGTTTTTTGCATCCAGTAAATGGTTGGTTTAAAATACAAACACGGCATTTAAAGGGTTAAAAAAAGTTGATGAAATAATAAAAAAAAGTGTAAAAGAATTAAAAACAAACTGTATGAAAAATTTTTTGACATTATTCCACAAGTGTGCCAAAAAGGCGCACTTGGTGCTCAGTAAGGGCCTAGCTGGGGGATACCGGAGGGTTAAAGACACTAATACCATCCATGTGCCAGCAAGATACCAAACAACTTCTGTAAAATGATTTGACTGTTGCAGAGAAAAGTTAGACTGTCTAGACATCAGGCGGACTCCCTTCATCTTAGCCCATTAATGTGAGATAGTCGTAAAGCTAAAACCGGTTAAATGTTATTGTAATTTTGATGCCTTGGTCGATGCAAACAGTGCTTGTCTGTTGTCATAGCACCAAACACAGAGCAGCAAACTGCTTTTTAAAAATAGATTAAATTCCTGATGTTACATGTTCAATTTAAGCAGAAATATAGTAACAGAATCCAGCGTTTGGGGAGTTGGGGAAACTGATTATGCTGGATCATAATCCACCCATGAGACATAGTTGTTTACTCCGTTCAATTTTGCTCTTCTTTCTTTCCATTAGAGTAGTTTTACCACCCCTGTATCGAGGACTGTTGGGTCATTTTAATACATAGTTAACTTTTAAAGGTCTGACTGGCAAACCAAAGCATGTACTGATCGAAAATATTCATTCCCTTTTCAACCACTAATCATGTCAATACAGGGAAATAATTTAGGTAAAACTCAGATTGTCAGTTTTTCTTTGGCATCAGATATTTTACATTTGGAAGCTCTGGAAATGCTGTTATTTTCTTTTACATTGAGACGCCAATAAAACCCATATAGTTTAGAGACCCATATAGAGATCACCACATAGTGCTTTATTGGTTGTATATACTGTATGTTGTATGGAAAGATGTATATTTGAATAGCTGTTGACTCTTTGGATACAGAGAGTCATCCTATAGTGATTGAGAAAATGCCATGAGTTTTACTGGAATTCCTAGAACTGAGTGCTAAAGGTGTGTCCAGAGCAATGGAAAAGCAACCACTGTTACTAATGAAACAAGAGTGCTTTATATTTGAATTAAATTTTAATATCTGGAAGAAAAAAAAACATATAGTTTGACAATGACAGTGGTTGCAGACCCTTTTTTACATTTAGTTAATGATATAGTTTGTGGAAAAGGTCACTTTTTCTTCAGTTTTCTCTGTTTTGATTAATAACCATTGCATTTCCTTTTAGCTTTTATCAACAAGTACACGATCAGTAAATTAAATACAGTAAAAACCTGATTTTCACAACAGGAATACAAGTAGCAGACAATAATACAATCAATGGTGATAAATCATAGAAGAAAAAAAAAAAAAAGTTAGAAAAATCCGTTTTTAAATCATCCTAAACATAGTCTCATGGGCTAACACGAGTATTTTGTCTTTTCTGTTGAACAGTGGTTCTCAAACTTTTTACAGTGGAGTACCCCCTGGAATATACTTTTTTAAACAAGTACCCACAACTCTCTATTCAGCATTTTTGATTGAAAAAAATTTGGCAAAATTTGTTCCAGTGCCAAAGGTGTCTGTTTATGTTTTCAAACTTTGTAAACAAACAACAAAAGACTGTCAAAAGACTGGCTCTTTTATGTTTTTTGCATTCTTTTGAAACACCAATGTTTTAATGACTAAATAGGCTACATGTGATGATTGACATTACATTTTAAAGGTGTTTAATTGGCGCGGCAGTAAATATTATCTTACCGTAAAAAAGAATAGTTAGTTCAAATGTGTGGCTAAATACATGACATGAGAGGTGACATTAGGCAAATGCTGGAATTTGACCAAAAAAAACATCACGGTACATTATGTGGACTAGTCTGTAGCCTAAAAATGAAGAAGAAAATAAAACATTTTCTTATGAATAACATTTTATTCTCCTGAAAACAAGAACAATAAATGTGTGTAAACATACAGAAATAATTGCACTAAACACAACAGTGATTAATCACTGCATTACTGAAATACCTGAACTGTTGTGCAATTCTCAGAACAAGAACAGGACACTCCCTCTTTAAAAAAAAAAAAAAGAAAAAAGAAAAAAATGAACAGCTCTTTACAAAGACTGTTCCCATCGTTCATTTCAAAGAGCCGTTCAAAAGATTCGATTCGTTTGTGATCGTCACATCGCTAAGACTGACACAAGGAATAAATGATAACATTTTGGTGGTGATGGGGGGGGGGGGGGGGTCTGCCTTGGCGGAAGTCTGCGCTCTCCAAGTGCTTTTCTAGTTTCTAATGATGTAAATGGGTGTCAAACTTAACGTCTTTTAAAAGTCTTTCCAAACTCCTCCAGCGTACGATGGGTGTTGGTATAAATCTTTCTGATGGATGAAAGGATGCTCTGCACCTATCACATCGCCTTCTCAAAATCCAGAATATGCACGACTCACAGCGAAGTCTTTCATACTTTCAGATGATCAGATTGATGGTTATTTTTCCTGCAAGTCAAGTAAAGTAACCTGAGGCAATACAACTGCTTTGCGCATTTGTATGCGTTTTAAATACGTGCTTGTGTACTGTTGAAAAAAAAAAAGAGAAGATTGATATTAGCCTAAGGCGGTGGACTAATCCTAGGTTTCACTGTGCACAGGTACCTCATTTTATGACATTACACTCAAGCAACTGTGTTCTGCTGTATTAATGGGAATCTGTATCCTGGCTGTAAATGACGGAGCAGCTATAAACTAAAATCCCTCATGAGCTCAAGTGTTGCTGATACATGAATAAGATGCAATCTCCAGCTGATGTTACATGTTATAGGATCACAGGTTAAAGCTTCGATATAGGCTTTGCTACCCAGAGATTTTGTCAGCAGCAATAAGAGCCGAGATTTATGGGTACATCTGGTTTAAAGAGGTAAATACTGCAGCTGTTGATGAGTGATGTACAATCTAAAATGGTTGGAAAACAAAAAGGTAAAACAATATTCTTCTGATTCAAGTTGGAGGCTTAAGATTTTGTGAAAGGTTTAGAACAGGGGTGTCACTCATTTTAGTTCAGGGGCCACATTCACCCCAGTGTGATCTCAAATGGGCCAGGCTAGTGAAATAATAACAGTGGAAAAAGTAAAATTATATTATGATAATGTTTATATCTACAAAGTGTCTTTAAAAATGTGAATAACATGAGCAACTTAAAATGTCTTAAGAATAAATAATAAGTGCAATTTTAACAATATTATGCCTCAGTTTGTCATTTACATGTATATTACAACTTACATTACAATTACAAATATACAAAACATTTAGAAACAGGTATAATATGGTAAAATTGCACTTCCTTCGCTTAAGGCATTTCAGGTTCATATTTGTTCAGGTTATTACCCCCCCCCCCCCCCCAAAAAAAAAACAAAAAAAAAAAAAGGGGAGGCAAGGGCTATTGTTTTTAATTCAGTTTGGTTTGTTTGTTAACACTCTAGCAGCAAAACTATTGTTGAATTCATACCAAATTGGGTTTATAGATTGCCAGTGACCCAGAATATATCTGATTACGTTTTGGGAAAAGTAGGCCAAAGTTGACCTTTACTAATGAATTTTTTAAATTTTTTTCTATTCCCATTTACTTAAAATGGGCAAAATTTCAAATGTCTATAAAAACATCCATGTTATTTTCATTTACTTCAGACTTGGCACATATATAGAGAGAAGTGATATGCTGACATCAGTACATGCATAGACATGATGACATCAGCTGGATCGATGCCAAAATAAGATACGATACATGTGAGTTTGGGGTGGGGTTTGTTGTGCCTGGAACCACTTGTTTTTGGTTCGGTTTGTTTCTATGTTAGTTTGTTAACACTCTAGCAGCAAAACTATTGGTTGAATTCATACTAAATTTGGTTTATAGATTGCCAGTGACCCAGAACAGACTTGATTACATTTTGGGAAAAGTAGGTCAAAGTTCACTTTTTTTTTTTTTTCTTTTTTTAATTTAAAATCTTCTTCTGCCATTTACTTATAATGGGCAAAATTTCAAATGTCTATAAAACAACAATTTTGTTTCAATTTACTTCAGACTTGGCACATATATAGAGGGAAGTGATATGCTGATATCAGTACATGCATAGACATGATGACATCAACTGGATCAATGCCAAAATAAGCTACAATACGTGTGAGGGCGGAGCTTGTTGTGCCTGGAGCCATTTTTTTTGGTTTGGTTTGTTTCTATGTTGTTTGTTAACACTCTAGCAGCAAAACTGTTGGTTGAATTCATACTAAATTTGGCTTATAGATTGCCAGTGACCCAGAACAGACTTGGTTACATTTTGGGAAAAATAGGTCAAAGTTCACTTTTTTTTTTTTTTTTAACAAAATTTTAAAATCTTTCCTCTTCTGCCATTTAATCTGGGTGAAATTTCAAATGTCTATAAAACAACAATTTTGTTTCAATTTACTTCAGACTTGGCACATATATAGAGGGAAGTGATATGCTGACATCAGTACATGCATTGACAGGATGACATCAGCTGGATCGATGCCAAAATAAGCTACAATACATGTGAGTTTGGGGTGGGGTTTGTTGTACCTGGAACCGCTTGTTTTTGGTTTGGTTTGTTTCAGTGTTTGTTTGTTAACACTCTAGCAGCAAAACTATTGGTTGAATTCATATTAGATTTGGTTTATACTGTAGATTGTCAGTGACCCAGAACAGACGTGATTACATTTTGGGAAAAGTAGGTCAAAGTTCATTATTATTATATTTTTTTTTTAATTTTAAAATCTTTCTTCTTCTGCCATTTACTTATAATGGGCGAAATTTCAAATGTCTATAAAACAACAATTTTGTTTCAATTTACTTCAAACTTGGCACATATATGATATGCTGACATCAGTTGGTCTGATGCCAAAATAAGCTACAATACATGCGAGTTTGGGGCGGGGTTTGTTGTGCTTGACACCACTTGTTCACATTTTTCCTAAAAGGATAATTATTGGATATGAAAACAGTGTCAGGATTGTTTTTATTGTTTTATTTTTTACATTCTTACACTAAAAAAAAGAAAATTTGTGGTTGTCATTATTTGTAGGTTATTATGATAATATTTTACTGGTCTGACCCACTTAAGATTTACAGGGGTTGGACAAAATAATGGAAACACCTTAAAAAATCAACAAAATATAATTTAATATGGTGTAGGTCCGCCTTTTGCAGCAATTACAGCCTCAATTCTCCGAGGTATTGATTCATACAACTTGTGAATTGTTTCCAAAGGAATTTTAAGCCATTCTTCAGTTAGAATACCCTCCAACTCTTTTAGAGACGATGGCGGTGGAAATCGACGTCTTACTTGAATCTCTAAAACTGACCATAAATGCTCAATAATGTTGAGGTCTGGGGACTGTGCCGGCCATACGAGATGCTCAACTTCATTAGAATGTTCCTCATGCCATTCTTTAACAATTCTAGCTGTATGGATTGGGGCATTATCATCTTGAGGTGAAGGTGTTTCCATTATTTTGTCCAACCCCTGTAGTTGGTCTGTATGTGGACCCTGAATTAAAATTATTTTGACACCATTTATTGTTAATACCTTCAGTGTAATTTTTGCCTTTCATAAATTCATCCCAAAGTTCGGATTGGACCCTTGGCGGGCTGGTTTTGGCCCACGAGTCCCATGTTTGACACATGGGATTTAGAATAAACAAGAAGACAATCTACATATGAAAAAATGCCTTCCTGTCCTTGTGGGATACCTTCGCCTTGTCCATTTTCAGAGAACATCACTTTGGATGTTATAAAGAAGAAGGGAGCCGGAAGGTGCATTGATGACATCCGCTTGAACTTGGGTAGAAAAAAAAAAAAAAGAGCTAAACAACCATGCTGGCATCAGAATGCAGAATGCAGCAGGGATTAGTATTTGGCTCCCTTTGATCATCAGGACTCTGCTCATGCATGTGATGAAATAAACATGTTATTGAAGTGACAATTCAGATGCTGGTCTGAAATTGACATGCCAAACAAAGTCTTTATGACTTATTACCTTTGGTTGCCTTTGTTCGTTATCATAATCATGAAGAAAAACCTCTTTGCCTGGTGAATATTTAGCAGCGCGCGGATTCGAGTCGGTCCTGAACTTATTATTTTACAAAGCTCTAAAAAGGCATGACACAGCTCTTGTTCACTTCAAAGGGTCTGATACTAAATCCCCATATTTACCGTTGAAAAGAATTTTTTTTTTTTTGCTATCAAGGTGCTGATTATTATAACATAACACTGTGCACTATAAGCCTCTTTTGTGCGGGAGGAGAAAAATAAAAAGCAAAGTTTAAGGCCAAGAACAAAGGTTTGTCCAGAGTAGTTTTAATTAGCGGCACAGATATTTTCCTTTCAGCTAAAAAATAATACTTTTCTTTGTGATAAAGCAAATGCTGTACACCTATACTTTCATTTTCGCAGCTGAACAGCCTTCATGCTCTTAAGAGTCAGAGCATTTAATAAATTATGACATTTCTAATAAGGGCTCTCGGTACACTTGTGAGCAAAGAAAAGAAGAAAAAAAAAAAAAGAGTTCATTATTTCTAATAAATCCTGGCATTAATATGCCTATACCATTTCCAGCTATCGTGTCAATAGAAGATTGTCGACTTAGGCTATGTTCTCCAGGGAATAAATACTGGATTAAAGGTGTAAATAGGTCATTAAAAGATAAATTAGGGAATACACAGTCAGTGCTCATTTCGTGCTTTAACTCATGAACCCATTTCAGTTTTGTATTCCGCAGACCGCTTTGTGAGAATGCCATTAAAAACCGTGTAAAATGTGCCAGCACAACACTAGCTTTTGTCATTATTAAGTATTGAACATATACCCTAATTGCTCTTGACTCAGAAATATGTGTTTTCAGATCACTGTGAAAAAGCAGCACCTTTAAAAGCAGCGGGGATTATTTGATTCAACTGAAAATTAGGGAAGCATTAAGGGAAAAAAAAAAAAAAAACAACATCCTGCTGTTCTTATCTTCATCATTATTGTAAGATGTTTGTTTTTCAAATGGAATATCAGGCAGAAAGGTGAAACACTGCTGCGTATTACAACATTTACCACGAATCGTAAAGCTCTAATGTCTTTAAACCTGTCCCAGAGCACGGGGAAACAGGCGTCGTCTTAAAGCGTAGAATAAGTAGGCAGGGTTAAGGGAAGGACACAGATACATATGTGTACGTCTGTGTATATCTGCCAGAGGAAAAAGGCTTATGCAGCACTGCAGTAGAATGAATAAGGTTCCAGTGTGATGGATATGTACACTATGTATAGAACTACGCAACTTCATTTTCAATTTTATTTAACCTTTGGAAATGATTAAAAACCTGTTTTACAAGGGAGTTCTGGCCAAGCAAATACAACACCCAGTGACAGGGTGACACAGTTAAAACACATATTTCACAACAGACATATTTCAAGAGTAAGATTCTTCCATTCGATAATTACTGCAGTGATTAATATTTTCACCCCTCACCCCCCCAAAAAAAAAAAAAAAAAAAAAAAATAGGGGAGGCAAGGGGTTTTGTTTTTGGTTCGGTTTGTTTGTTTGTTGTGAAACCTCTAGCAGCAAAACTATTGGTTGAATTCATACCAAACTGGGTTTCTAGATTGCCAGTGACCCAGAATAGATACCATTACATTTTGGGAAAAGTATGTCAAAGTTTCAATTTTTTAGAATTTTTAAAATCTTTTTTTACCCCATTTACTTATAATGGGTGAAATTTCACATGTCTATAGCAGTAAAACTATTAGTTGAATTCATACCAAATTAGGTTTATAGATTGTCAGTGACCCAGGAATATATGTGATTACATTTTGGGAAAAGTAGGTCAAACTTCAAATTTTTACTGAATTTTTCATTATTATTATTTTTTTCCCCATTTAGTTATAACAGGTGAAATTTCACATGTCTGTAGCAGCAACACTATTGGTTGAATTCATACCAAACTGGGTTTATAGATTGCCAGTGACCCAGAATAGATCTCGTTACATTTTGGGATCGGTAGGTCAAAGTTTCAATTTTTTAAGAATTTTTAAAATCTTTTTTTTTTCTTTTTCCCATTTACTTATAATGGGTGAAATTTCAAATGTTTGTAGCAGCAAAACTATTGGGTGAATTCATACCAAACTGGGTTTATAGATTGCCAGTGACTCAGAATAGTTGTGATTACATTTTGGGAAAAGTAGTCCAAAGTTTACTTTTTTATTGAACTTTTAAAATCTTTTTTTTTCTTTTTCCATTTACTTATAACTTATATAACTTATAATTTCAGATGTCTATAGCAGCAAAACTATTTGGTCAATTCATACCAAATTGGGTTTATATATTGGCTGTGACTCACAACAGATGTGGTTACATTTGGCAAAAGTAGATCAAAGTTTACATTTTTTTTTATAAATTTTTATTTATTTATTTCTCAATTTACTTATAAAGAGGTGCAATTTACATGTCTTTAGCAGCAAAACTATTGGTTGAATTCATGCCAAATTGGGTTTATAGATTGCTAGTGACCCGTTGTAGATGCCATTACATTTTGGGAATAGTAGGTCAAAGTTTACATTTTTAATGAATATTTAAATTCTTTTTTTTTTTTTTTTTTCCATTTACTTATAATGGAGGAAATTTCACATGTCTGTAGCAGCAAAATTATTTGTTGAATTCATACCAAATTGGGTTTATAGATTGCCAGTGACTCAGAATATGTGGTTACATTTTGGGAAAAGTAGGTCAAAGTTAAATTTTTGTACATTTTTTTTACATCTTTTTTTTCCCCCATTTACTTATAATAAGCAAAATTTCAAATGTCTATAAAAACATAAATTTTGTTTCAGTTTACTTCAAACTTGGCACATATATAGAGGCAATTGATATATGCTGATATCACCACATGCATAGACATGATGACATCAGCTGGATCGATGCCAAATAAGCTACAATACATGCAAGGGGTGGGGTTTGTTGTGCCTAGCACCACTTGTTCAGTCTTTA